>NC_089799.1:34689613-34709613 GCF_040412425.1 Macrobrachium rosenbergii | reverse complement strand
TAAAGCTAAAAGTTAACCTCAAAGAGAGACAGCTACTTAACTGAATAAGGTCGCCAGTCGGGGAAAAAAAAACAATATATAGGATAATGGAGTACTCTGCAACAAATGGATTACATCACCCCCCTTAATTCCCAATTGGTCCCGACAAAGAAAGAATGTGCTGTGATAGTGAGGAAATTACATGAACTTTCGCCCACATCAGACACAGTCAATTTTCCCTTGCTTCAAGTAATGTTATAACGCAACGAAGTGTTCGAGATATCGTATGCACTTCATATTATTGAGGCTAATTCTCTTCTGAACAATGGGATCGAGACACAAGGCTGCCTGAAATTTACTAACTTAACTTTTCCTAAGTCCTACTTACTGCACGGAAATAGTTTACATAGTGTCTCTAAGCAATATTAATTATTCTTACACTAGACTTCATAAAAGTAAATTGGTTATGCCATGTTCTCGTAGATGGTGGTGAAGTGGGGAAAACAAAGGAAAATTGAAACACAGAGAAGAGATACTATCAATCGACGAAAATTTGGCAAATCTCAAACTTACCATTGACGATCAGAAGTCTTAAAAACTACCCATTCACCTCACTAGTACCAATGGAACAGTAAGAGGGCAAGCACAAAGAGTTAGGTACACACACAACGCGTGTGACTCCTGCGTTAACAAGTCTCTCCCTGACCCGCCTCCGGTCAAACAGGGCGGCTGTAGCGTCCGTATGCCTCCGGGCAGTCTGAAAATTTTGCCAAACATCGCCGAATGCATAGGACAAAGCAAAAGGAAGCTTATGACCACCTTTACTAGAGGTTACTTGGTAAGACCCTCCCTATGGTGTTAGGCCCTTAATGCTAACTAAAGACGTAACGTTTTTGAAATACCCAGCCTCGCTTAGCACAGACGAAGACGCCTTCCTGCCTTTGTTAGACTGATGTTTTTACTAAATGATGCAGAAAGGGCGAACAGCAGAATATTTTTAAAAATTATATATATATATATATATATATATATATATATATATATATATATATATATATATATATATATATATATATATATATATATATATGTGTGTGTGTGTGTGTGTGTGTGTTTGTGTATGCGTGTTTGTGCATGTGTGTTTGTGTGTGAGTGTGTGTGTGTGCGTGTGTGCGCGTGAGCGTGTGGGTAATCTACAAATCATTTTCACCAGATGAAAATGTATTGCTTTATACAAGAATTGCAGCTTAGCCTCTCGATTATCTCGCAGTTTTCGGAAAAGCATTGTGGCTTACAACAGCTTCACTCCAACAAGTGTTTGAATTTGACTAGAAACAAAAGAGGGAAGATTCTTCATATATTTCATTCTCGGACTCAAGGCTCGTTTCAATAGACGGGATTATCCCAGAGGCGCTCATCAGAATTCGCTGAACGCCACTGCACATATTGCACAATTCGCCTCTATTTTGCAAGCACCCAAACACTTCATGGATTTTGAGAACCTTTCTTACCAAAAACTATTCCTATGTACGTATATATATATATATATATATATATATATATATATATATATATATATATATATATATATATATATATATATATATATATATATATATCTATATATATATATCTATATATATATATATATATATATATATATATATATATATATATATATATATATATATATATATATATATATATATATATATATCTATATATCTATATATATATATATATATATATATATATATATATATATATATATATATATATATATATATATATATATATATATATATATATATATATATATATATATATATATATATATATATATCTATATATCTATATATATATATATATATATAAATATATATATATATATATATATATAGAGAGAGAGAGAGAGAGAGAGAGAGAGAGAGAGAGAGAGAGAGAGAGGGGAGAGAGAGAGAGAGAGAGTAGATATAAGTGCGCTTTCCACTTACTTTTAAGCATAATATTCTAGTACTTTTAAATATGAGAGCACATTAATATTAAATTCACTTTGCCTTGGAAATACCTAACAGCCAAAGAGAAGCATATACGAATATTATAAATACCATGACCAAGAGTCCAACCCATGCCATCTGGAACTGGTTCAAACGTGAATTAATCATCGAGGGACATAAGGATGATTTTGACTTATTCCGGCTAAATTCAAGTTCTACATTTAGATATGAAATTAAACTACTTTTACCATGATAGCCGAGCACGAAGCTCATAATATTTTTTGAGACTTTCAGATATTAAACCTCCAATAAATCATTAATACTGAATTCATAGTATTTTGAAAATAACTTGCACCCAAAGGAATACATTTGACTTGTGCACATACCCTCATCACAATTCGAACCTATGACTTTGCTGTAATAAAAAAGGGAACAGCCACTAATCTGCTAGGTCATCAGCAGAAATAAGACTGAACTTAGACTCTGTTGGACACGTTCCCGTAGAATTTAGGCAACATATAATCAATCAAATTGAATTTGCTATATCACGGTATAAGTAATTCCCAAAGGCAACTATATAATACGATGAGGAAAGCACTTACAAGGTTTAGGATTCAAACCTGTCAAAATGATGTTCTAATAAATGAGTACAAAGGTTGTAATATATAGTTTCACTTATTTATGACAGGTTTTCTCTAAGTTAATAGATGGAATCCTTATACTTTCTGATAATAATGCCGCAGTTAACCTTGGAATTAAATTCACTATCAACTGGGAAAAATTTAAACGCAACGGGAACTGCACATGATAAATACACTTAACCCGACGCAGGATTCAAGCTTAAGCCAAGTATATATATATATATATATATATATATATATATATATATATATATATATATATATATATATATATATATATATATATATATATATATATATATATATATATATATATGTATATATATATATATATATATATATATATATATAGATAGATAGATAGATAGATAGATATATATATATAGATATATATATATATATATATATATATATATATATATATATATATATATATATATATATATATATATATAGATATATATATATATATATATATATATATATATATATATATATATATATATATATATATATATATATGGCATATTTAAAGTGACTTTTTTTTTTTAATTTTCCCAAATACTAAGCCACAAATCTCTTTTGTTATCCAATTCACAATACCTCGAGAATAACTTACAACCAAGGAGAATTACAACTAGTGAGCGTTTCATCGCCAGGGCGATTCAAACCGCTGCTGCCTGGTTTAGAAACTACAATGTCCAGTGACTTTTGGGCTCAGCTGTCAAACGCCACAGCACATCTCTGTTTCTAAGCCAGTCAGCGGTTTGAATGTGGGTGACGACAATCACTTAACCTAAAATAAGTCATTAGGATAAACGAGAATGGTCTCAATTATATTGCCACCAATTTCTCAAGCAAAAATTGTACACATTTAAAATATTAAACCAAAAATAACTTTTCAGTATCGAATTCTCTTTATACTGGAAATAACCTACACTGAAAGGGAATTATATGCGATAAGAGCCTCAACCCTGAACAGGATTCGAACATACGCATTTTTAGGGCTGACACATGGATAACTGTGAATTGACGCTGCTGTAAATAATGTTTTGTAGTTATAATCGCAATCAGCCTATCTCCACCATCTATACACACACATATTACATATACTATATATATATATATATATATATATATATATATATATATATATATATATATATATATATATATATATATATATATATATATATATATATATATATATGTTATGAGCAAGTAACGCTCTCAACCACCCACCACATCCCAGAAATGGAGATGAAGGAGCCCCTTTATCCTCCCTAAAATAATCTGAATTTCAAGAAATCCTTACTGAAAGCTTTTATTTTCTTTGCTCTGCTGTAATATAGCATTACGGGGGGATCCCTTTAATAGTGATCCCATAAGCGATTTCGTCAGCAATATCATCCTCCATTTTCATTCGACTGTTGCTCATTTTTTGTCCCTCTCTCCCTTCTATTTCTTTTTTTTTTTTTTTTGCCCATCGCCCACGCGACTGTTGTTCTTTAAGGGAAATTTTATCCCTGCCTTATGATGTTTGTTTTTGTTCTTTCTCCGCCTTTTCTTTTTTCTTTTTATTTCTGAAAATTCGTTTTGTTTTCATTAGCTAATTGTATATATTTTCCATAAAGAAAGAAAAGATAAAGGTTAGGATTTAGAGGTGCTTGTTAAAAATTTATCAAGATACATATTTTATGCAAATGAAACTCAGGAGTCATAGTGACTACGTTCTTTTCCCTTCTACACACACACACACACACACACACACACACACAAATTAATAACATTAAAACTGGACCTTTGAACTGTGTGTGGAAACGTGGCTTTTCACTCACTAGTAAAATCTTTACGTGTGAAAGTGGACTGTTCATAGAAATACAGGAAGTTTTTTGAAAATTAAACTCATTTTCATAGTAGTCAAATTCTACAGTCGTCCAATAAGCCTCTATACTATTCATTGCATATGAAAATATAATTATTTGCATAAATTATGTACTTAATTTCATAATTTTAATTCTAGTAATTTACTATTGATATATTGCATTATATTTATATTACATTATAAGATTTCATTGAATACAGGAATGCTCCAGTTAATAAATCAGGCCGTAATTTCTTAATCATCTCTCAGGACGTAAAGTATCTCAGAGCAAACTTTTGGACCGTTGCAAATCGTTTTGTTCTATGAGTCTTAATGGTATTTTTGTGGCAACTACTCCCAGCTTCTCCCTCCTTAAAAAAAAAAATAAAAACAAAAATAAAAAATGGGAAGGTCGCCTTTTAAACCAGTCAGGTAACTTTAAATTGAGTTTATTTACAAGCTGAGCAGTCAGAAAATTAATATGAAATGGCTGACTGAGCAGCAAACAAGGCACATGCAATGTGCAATAAAAGTAAGACTATACATAGCAAATAAATAAAAATATGAGAAGGGCTACAGCCCTGAAAGAATTGGACATGAAAATGAAAACCACTGCTGTTGAGACTGGCTGATAAATAACAATTAACAGCGATTTTAGCACAACGTGAACACGTGCCCCTGGACCACTGGTAGTCAGAAGAGTCTTTCACGTAGAAAGATGGTAGTTAAACGTCTAAGGCAATTTGGTTCACAAGGGCGGGGGCAGAAAACTCGAAGAGCCAGATAAGAGGATTCTGGAAAGATTTCCAGGTTAGCATTCAGATGTACAGACTTTCTCTCACATGAAATTACTTACAAGTCATGAGGGCAAAAGTGCGTGCTAGCCGTGGGAAACAAAGGGGCTTTGTTTTGGGAGAATGGAAAGTTGGAAATACTGAAAATGGAGAGAAATTCACGAGAAGGAAAAGAGCACTGGTGTTACTTGCAACTTCAAGACGTACCTTATTGCGTCTGTGCATGGAGCTCGCTTTCGAAGGATGAATTCCTGCTGCAGAAGTCCCGACACGTAGCTAGTTAGTGTAAGAGGACAGAACAGCACCAGCTTAGCGCTGTTAAGTTTAATGCGACCTGGCTCTGTAGAGGTCTGACGCGGAGTGACGAGAGAGGTCACCGAGGCATCCCATTCGATTTCTAGGGATGGGCACAGGACATCTGTAGATCTGAAAGAAGCACTAACAACCAGTACAAAGGTAGAAGGGAAATAGATCTTATAGTTAAGACTAACTAAAGGTCAGCCTAGGAGCCCAATCATTGCCCTGACGGCTTTCTGTCCCGCAAAAATTACACGATATGGGGTTAGGATGCCTACATCTGTCCCCTCTAGTGGGGTCTCCTCCAGCCGCCATGAAATTTTATTTCCTAGCTAACGGACTGGAGGGACGAATTTTCAAAATACGTGAATATATCTATATATATATATATATATATATATATATATATATATATATATATATATATATATATATATATATATATATATATATATATATATATATATAAAATATATATATATATATATATATATATATATATATATATATATATATATATATATATATATATATATATATATATATATATATATATATATATGTATATATATATATATATATATATATATATATATATATATATATATATATATATATATATATATATATATATATATATATATATATATGTATATATGTATATGTATATATATGTATATATACATATATACATATACTGTATATACATATACACACACATATATACATATATATATATATATATATATATATATATATATATATATATATATATATATATATATATATATATATATATATATCAGGTGCCAGCAGGAAATAATGAAAGGCAGGAGTACCTAGCGCTTTCGTGTAGTTTTGATACACCCCATCAGGGAACAATATAAGAATGAAAAACAGCTTCGAAATTTCAAAGGTAAACATACAAACGAAGAAAAGTAAAATATAGAATAACCAAACAGCCTAACCAAGAAGCTACTGATCCACTGCCAAGAATTACACTTAAAGGATAAATACTACAAACGGAAATGAAACTACTAAGCAGTCTATTACAATGTTCCTAAGTTTTCAACAATACTTTTCGTAAGCCAGTTATCTAGCTTATGTTGTCCATTGCTAATATTAAACACAGTACTTGACTTATGTTTTATTATGCTAGATTCTATAATGTTTCTTTTAATAATATCTCTACAAAATAAAATTTCTTTTTAATTTTTCCAATTAATTGCAGGACCAGAATTATTGCTCATATGTAGAACGAGGGCACTCGATGTATTTCCTACTCGTACACAATATTTATGTTGATTTAATCTTGACGCCAACAGTTTACCACTTTGACCAATATACTTTTTATTACAATCTGTACATGGAACTTCGTATAGGCAACCTGTTTGTAAATGGGAGAGTTCTCTATCAAAATTGTTCTCACAGAACACACACACACACACACACACACACACACACACATATATATATATATATATATATATATATATATATATATATATATATATATATATATATATATATATATATAATCATAATCTAAAATCAATCCAAACTTGAATTCAGTCCATCTAGTGATATGGAAGGCATGCCCATCATATTACTGGTCATAACACTGTAATCCCTAAAAGTTCATTGCTCTTAAATACAATTACAGTTTGACTTTAGTCGTTCGAGCACTTTGTATTTGCCATAATTTCGCAGTTTGATGAATAATCCCTAATATTCTCCTCACTTCAGCGCTGATGCAAACTTCTTTGAATGACGCAAACAGCGTTACGTTCGGATTTGTCGTTTGTCCAACAACTTAGGCAATCAGAATTTCAACATTCCGGAGGAAAAGCCGCGAAGGTTCAAGGTGGCATAATTATGAATGGATAGCGAAACAGAGATATCTGTAGCCATTATTTGATGATTTTTTTTTTCATCAGGCTTCCGAACCTTGAAATTAGGCCTGTCATTGTCGTTTTGTCTAATAATAGGGGCACCGCTGAATCTCTGAAAATATTTCCTAATCTAATGGAAAGGTTTAAATAATAATAATAATAATAATAATAATAATAATAAATATAATAATAATAATAATAATAATGATAATAATAATAATAATACGGAGTATAAAAATAAAAGTCGTAATAGCAATGTTGAAGTCTATTAGTATCAAAGACGATATGACAGAACAGGCTGTAAAGAAAACTAGGTACAAATAGTTTACAATGTACCAGTTTACGAAATATTCTACTGTCTTGCATTACTGTACTGAGTTAACATTATTTCATCACGGATTCATACTCAGCAGTCTATAATTGATTACATTATGCGAGTTCTTGTTATAATAAAAAAAATGTAGTGTTTTGTAGAAAAATAAAAAAAGACAAGCACAGTGCTAGTTATCCTGCATTATCTAAACTTTTGTCGTTTCTTCAACCATTGAACGAAGTACAAACATATGTGAGTTTCTCTTTTGTTTCTCTGTACTTCTCGGTATTTCAATGAACATTCGAGAGAACCAATAACCTGAGCATTCCAAGAGGGGAAAAAATGCGGCCGTTATTGCTAAAAAGAGACCTAGAGGAACATAACAGACTCTCTCTCTCTCTCTCTCTCTCTCTCTCTCTCTCTCTCTCTCCTAACGAAAGACTGAATTATTGATCTTAAGTCTATTCATTTTGTAGGGGACTGGAACAGAATAAGCCGTGCTCAGTCTTGCGCATGAAAACAATTTCCCGAATAAGCCTTTAGGCAAAGTCTAGCACGAGAGATCGTCATGCTTCGTGGACATTTATTGAGCAAATGAAACTTATCTTTTGATAAAGGAGACAGGAGCCTTAGAATGCTGTACTGGAGTGTGTAACAGTTAGTGTAGGCCTCGTGGTCAATTATGTATTCTGTACATTTGTTCTAAAAAAAGACTGTTTCTGATGAAACTCTAATTCTTATAACAGTCGTGTAAAAGTATCTTATACCTCAAGAATTCTATCGTTACCACATAACTCTCGTTCATTCTGAGTTGAGACCTACTCTCATAAAAGTGAAGAAGTTCGACCTTACGTGGCGAAGGAGTGATCTACTGTAGTTATCTTGGATCCAAATCGGTGAAATATAGGTCGCCGTAATGAGTGATATATAGAGCACTGGGAGATTGCCCCTTGGTTTCTATGAAATTCTAGGAGCCCTCGCAGACTTGCGTCGGTGAGAATTGCTTACATTGGTTTACAGTCTTAAAAATCCCCCACCAACACCGAATTAATACACTACATCGGCCATAAGTCCCTTTTCCTTGCGAAAGGCCATGTTGTTTCTCATAATTAAGAATGACGCCAGGGGGCCAACTGAAGATTCAGAGTGCCACTCTGTCGAGAGGACTGTATGGGGTAATCCACACTAATTGTTTTTCTTTTTAAGCCCTCTGTTTCTTCTTTGAAGGCTGCTATATTCGCCTTTTATTTAATTTTTTTTTTTAGAATGTTGGGATATTTTCTTGCTGGTCCTCCTTGTGAAGGATGATTTTGATGCTAAATTTTTTCCATATAAGAACATTTTATCATGATGCCTCTACATCCATTGCATGTTAAAAGTTATCACGTTTTGTTCATTTCTGTGCTAAATGATATCATCATTTTAAGACTGTCCTAGCCACCTATTAATACAGACCGAAATAACAATTATCACTCAATAAAACAACATTAGTTAAGAATCACGTGATAATATTTGAAGTTATACACATGTACAGCATTCGTGTTTTTAATTCTGACGCAAAAAATGGCTGGAACAGATACGGGATCTGTTATGGAACACATAACCGGCGAAGAGATATTTTTAGCCGCAACTGATTTCAGTCTGATGTGAATCCGCAGCATCATTTCTCGAGGGATGGGAGATGTTTATGTAAAGCAGGTCTCAGCGACAACGTGATTCTCTCTTTCGATTTATATCCTTCGGTCTGATCCTGCTTCCATTTTTTTTTCTGGCTCTCCCTCCAGGAATAAGAGAAGAATATTGGTGTATCAAAGCCGAAGCGTTATTAGCTTTTGAAATATGTAAACTTTTCCAGGTGTACAATCCTTTTTGATAAGATGCAATATAAGGTAATATCCTGAGTATTTCTTTTTGCAGGTAAAACAAATTTGTACTTCAGGAAATTATAGGATTTAAAGAAAATATGTGTATTTTTGTACATTTTGCCGTTTTCCACCTTTGGGGGTGACCGAAAACAAAATAAAGACAATAATCACAAACACATTACTCCTTGCACCGCTACAATGTGGATGAACTGCTTGTGTAGGAAAATTCCAAAGCACTAATATCGCAATGTACAGACGTACAGTGCCTTTGTGTAATGCTATTATATAACAATGTAAATAGACAACACTGGAATGTATAAAATGAATTCAACAGCTTGCAAACGAGCAAACAGTCATAATGCTGACATAGTCTGCAGTATGATATGATGACTGACGAACGCCTGGGCAAGAAAAAAATCGGTTGCGTAACTCAGGCAGCTAAATGTTATTGTACACACACACACACATACATATATATACATATGTGTGTATATGTATTGTATATATAAATATATACATACAGTATATATATATACAGTATATATATATATATATATATATATATATATATATATATATATATATATATATATATATATATATATATATATATATATATATATATGTCGTTTAACATCAATTCGCTCTGCCTCGAAAATAATACCGGAGGAGTTATAACTAATAAGTGGTTCGTATTCCCCTTCGGTATAATTTCCCAGGTAGAGCGAATTGCATATTAAACGACATTTGTAGTTTATTGTTTGTGTGTACAAAATCATGGTCTTGTGATATATATATATATATATATATATATATATATATATATATATATATATATATATATATATATATATATATATATATATATATATATATATATATATATATATATATATATATATATATATATATATATATATATATATATATATATATATATATATATATATATATATATATATATATATATATATATATATCCAATGCAGCATGAAGGAACGCGTGCTTGAGAATATCACAATGTCCACGTCGGAAGGTGCTTGAAAACCGGGACTTTGAACAAGAACTTTTGTAGTTTATTCTATATTTTCAAGTTCACACTGAATACAAAAGTAGTTGACAGAGATTTATATACAAAACAGAAGGTGGGGGCGGGGTTACAGTTTGTTAACCTGGGCAGCATGTTCTTTAAACAAAAAAGACAGGGACAAAGGATCAAGCGATAATACAAGGTGGAGATTAACATTCCTGGTGGTAACAGCTTCAGTGAACACAGTCTCTAGCAGATTTCTTTTCCGATGGTCGTTGACCTTGTAGATAACCGTTGACTTATCCCAGTTCATCGTATAGCCTGTCTTAAGCCAATGACCCACAATGCCATTATTTAATAAGCCTCTTGAAATGTCATATTGGTGTTGGGAACTTCTTAATTTTAGTCCTTTTTGATGTTTGACCAATATAAATCTTATTAACTTCTTTGCAAGGAATACTGTATACAGTATTGTTTGAATTGGGTGAGCTATTCTTTATTAGTTTATTTCCCAAAATATTATTATATTTAAATACTAAGTTAATATCAATAGTTTTTAAAATGGGCACTGCAGGAATGAAATTAGGATGAAATGGTAAACAGAGAATACTCTTAAGTTCTTTGTTAACTCTGGTTGGCTTGTAATATGTCTTTTTTTTGCTTTATTTTTACAAAATTACCATTTCATCCTAATTTCATTCCTGCAGTGCCCATTTTTAAAAACTATTGACATTAACTCAGTGTTTAAATATAATAATATTTTTAGATGTAAACTAAAGTATCTTCATCACGAAGAGACCTCTCTGGCGTGGCGTTTAAAGATCTGCCCTGTTGCCAGTTTTACAAAACAACAACTTGACACATGTGTGACAGGCCTTTGAATGTCTTTGAGACAAACCCTGAGGTTATGATTACAAGATTATGGATGTTCTTTTTCATTTCCAGGTATTTTAATCTCCTTCCTATTCCATCCTGCTTAGGATTTGGCTTCAGTCCATTTCTTCTCCACAAGTTTTCAAAATATTGATAATTAATGTTAATGAGGACAGTAGAGATACCTTGATTACTTTGTAAAATGGTGAAGTGGCATATGATGTTTTTGTTCTTCCAAAGAGAGAGAGAGAGAGAGAGAGAGAGAGAGAGAGAGAGAGAGAGAGAGAGAGAGAGAGAGAGAGAGAGAGAGATTTGTATAGGATTGTTTATTTTCTCTCTCATCCAACTTACTCTGTGTTATGATTTATTTCATATTTCCTTACTTACCAACTTATTCTTTACCTATGATATTAAGAAATCAAGATATTTGTAGAAAGGGGAAATGCCTCCAAACATACCGTGACCACCAAAAGTGGCCCCCTGGAGACAGTCTTAAGCTGCTTATCCATGGATTTAAACGCACATGGAGCTATTTGAAATATTGGCAACAGCATCGAAATGAGATGCCATGTTAATAGAAAATCTGATTCCGTTTCTTGTTATTGGGTAAAAAATTTTATCAATCGTGAACCTATGTAACTGACTTAGAATTTTGCGTAACGAAAAAGATGATATTTGATATCTGTAACGGAAGAAATTATTTTCTCTCCCTGTCGTTGTTATAGATTTGGCATATATGCGGAGATTAAACACACGTGGGGAGGACCCAAACAGCCCCACCTGAGAGCTCATTTCATTTGGCTCAAAATGTGAAAAACAACTGAATCTTATTTATATAAACCTGAACTAAAATTAAAATTAATGTTCCAAGTATGGAATATACATGGATAATCTATAATATTCCTCTCTGTAAAGTTAGGGTAATTGAAAACCTTCTTTGCCTTATTCCAGTTAATGTGGATTGATTGCATATATATATATATATATATATATATATATATATATATATATATATATATATATATATATATATATATATATATGTGTGTGTGTGTGTGTGTGTGTGTGTGTGTGTGTATACACACATATATATGTATTTTATGTGTATATATGTGTATACCATACATGAGTTTATATATGTGCACATTATAACATGAACGTTTACATGTATGTATGTATGTGTACATTTGTGCCTGTCTTTGTGTGCAGTATGCTGAAATAATTATATATTCAACGAACATCATTGCAGTGTCATTTATGCAATCGGTAACGCAGCTTTTCATCTTTATTCTAGATCTCTGTGAATCTCTAATGCTTGACAAATATTATATTATATTATAAATATTATTTGTTCGACCTCTCTTCCGTGCTTTAATCGAACATCAAAAGATTTATCTTTGTTCAAGTAAGAGGGAATATCATGTAGGAAGAGGCAAGTTGTTTTGAACAGATCCCAACCGTCAAAGGGGTAAGAATTTTAGTTCAGAGAGATCTAGGAAGGGATAGGTTATATTAGGACAGACCTTAGATATACTGTACCTTGAGCTCACTTTTCTATGACCTTTGTACTGGTGAGTTTTTGTCATTTTTCAGGTGCTACCTGCACACACGCCAATGCGGTTTGGGGAGGAGTTTGAAGCAAACTCCCAAGCCACTTAGCCGACTTCGACAATCTTAAAGCAGCCCCCATAGAAGCAACAAGTATATCAGGCGTCTCTCATAGCCCTCTTTGTTTCTCCCCTTGTCGAACAGCCAGAGAAATTGCCAGTTTAACAGACCAAGGGTTTTGATGCACATGATCACTACATTATCTCATCCAGTAAGGTTGAATGTGACAATTACTCCCAGTTCTCTTTCCCTTCAACTTAAACTCTCGTTTTCGTGTTTCAAGTTTTCTCTGTTAACCAGTCCCTGACTAAGAAGATCCTAGTAAAACCATATCCCATTTATTAAGTCAAATATATTAAGTACAATTATTGTTGCTTAGTGGAAATGCCTAAGTTAGCCTCCATGGTGTTAAAGTAATATTCTTGATTTAAGATTCATCCTTTGTAATTAATTAATGACGAGTGAGAGTTTCTTTAGTACAGGAGTGTTATCTGGATACATCTCTTCTAGAATTGTGTACACCTTAGACCTGGCATACTCTTGTTTGGAGAAGAATTAGCATCCTTGGTGCCAAGACCCTCAGTTCACGCGATTGCAGTAATTTGCCCTATAGGAGTGTTACAAGAGACCCCGTGCCGTTCATTATTCATACTTTATGTTGAGATATTTTATGTCCTAAGTGGGACTAAGTTGGGCTGTTGTTAGCTCCCGTAGGGAATCAATTCACACTTTTATTTTACTTTGTTGAAACTAGTTGTTTTGAGTAATGTTGTTGATTCGGTTCATGTGGTTCAGAATAATAAATCGCAATATTCAGTAACTCTAGTCTCAACTGGCGACCTGATCCACTTATATTTATTATGTGTCTTTTTTTTTTTTTAGGTAACTTTGAGCCTTAATTGACAGGATTATGTGGGTCTTAGGTAAAGCAAGACTAGACAAATCCAAGATATTACAAATTAACTTAATTAGCCAAATGACCCACGTAACAATATATATATATATATATATATATATATATATATATATATATATATATATATATATATATATATATATATATATATATATATATATATATAAATATACATGTGTGTGTTTGTGTATATATGCATGTATGAGAGAGAGAGAGAGAGAGAGAGAGAGAGAGAAAGCAAAACTCTCTTTGTCTGTCTGTCTCATTTTTCCTCATTTCCCATTTGTTTAACGCGATACTCATTCAGTGAAACTCCAAGTGTCATTTCCAGGACGGCCATAACAAATATTAGGTTACGAATTTATTTTGACGTTAAAGAAAAGAAAATCGACTGAGTGCACGATAAAACTTATTTTTCCTTTAAATATCTTGTTATCGAGGTGAGAAGTGGCATCATGCATTCATGGCAAATAAGTAAATGCATACACTAACTAATTATGCACTTAAAAAGAGGCAACACCAGAAATTCCACTTCATTTCAGTCTTAATATACTTTCCGTCACCGAATCACACACGAAAATACATTTTTACAAATCATATAACATACTTATTTACAAATAACATCAAATAACATAGTTATTTACGTATGTTCACATATCGTAATTATCTTGATTACAAGAGCATATTCGAACCCATTCTCAGCCATCGTGTTTGCATGCAAACAGCTACTTACCATTACTCTGAAATATTTACGCGGTCATAAAAGCCTTCATCATAATAAAAAAATAGTATTAATTCAACAAAACGTCGACTCTCGTACACATGTTACACTTCACGTCAGAGCGTTATTTCTTAATGTCCTACCTGCATTAATTTGTCCTGTTAATTTCTTCCTTTATTGGTAATCGCAACTTCGGGTTGTTCCGCTGCGTCTCAGACAAAGGTCCGGGTTTCGGGCGAATTTGCATTCGATCTCTTTCATTACTTTCACATTTTACTATCAAAAGTTTTAGAAAAACCTCTCTCTCTCTCTCTCTCTCTCTCTCTCTCTCTCTCTCTCTCTCTCTCTCTCTCTCTCTCTTTGTTGGAATGTATTTAAACCAATACACAATGTCACTAGACAGCAATTGAAAATACGTCAGCCATAAAGTCGCAAGTCATCATGTTGAGTTATTGCTCAGAATTTGCGTCGTTTTGACTTCATGGTTGTTTCATAGATTTCATAGCAATTAAGCTATGTATTAAAAGGCTCTCTAGTGGTCATCAACGCTTTTTATTAAGCATCCTAAAGTTTTTATCATCCATTCATGTTGGCAAATTACACTTTAAACAGATGATGAGCAGATGGCACATGCAATTGTCTCCATAAAATTATTACGAGCAATTATTAGCTTCTAACCACTGGGGTGGATTACATGAGTGCTTGATTTTTCATTTTTGTGCTAGTTTGCAGAAATTCTACTTAGTCACATTATAAAAAAAATATTCTATGAGTGTGTCTTAAGGTTAAAAAAAAAAAAATGGATTACAAATCAAAGCTGGCCATTAAAAGTACACCCATTTAAAAAACGAATAAAGCTATTTACGGAAAATTTTAAACTATTATATCAAAACAAACCCATGAAACTACGGTTTATATATAACTAGACCACCCGTAACCCGGTGGGTCACTTAATGTTGAAATTTTGGGGAGGGAGGGGAGGGGAAGGAGGTGAGTGAAAGGGGAGGAGGAAGGGAGGAGAAGAGAGGGGGATGGGGAAGGGGAGGGGATGGGTGAAGGGAGTGGGTGGGTGAAGGGGAGGGGATGGGTGAAGGAGACGGGGAAGGGAGGGGGAGGGAGGGAAGGGGAAGTCTTAGGGGCAGCACCAGTTTAACTTCCTGTGTGCAAACAAACAAACGTTCCAGAGTTTTATTATTATATAGATAAGTAAATATATGCATAAATTAAAAAATGAAGGCAAATTGTAAACACCAAAATAGAAATAACGATTAAAATAAATAAAGACTGCAAGTTGTCTCCAAGAACCAAAAATTTGTCAGAGATTTAAAACCAGTTCCTCTTACAGAACCTTAGTAAATAGATATCTACTATCTTCATCTAAGAAAGTAGATTGCAATACTGCTGGCGCTCATTAAGCAATATCCTGAACCTTGCGTGTAATATATCAATTTTCATAAGAATCACCACTACCAGGGCAATATTTTGGAAGGAAAAACTTTCATTTGCTCTAACAGAATTCAAGAACCTTGACGCATCAAAACTGGTAAATAAAAACTTTCGGCAAGCAGTGTCCTTCTGCTAAAGTGAAGTTTTTGTGTTTGTAGATTTTTGTTTTATTTTGAAATGGTGTAGACACACTAACTCTTGGCGTGTGTTCTACAGAGAGTGGATAAAGTGTATAATGTCAAAGTTCTCAATAGCCATAACGAAAGTAAATATTAAAGAATATGTAGTTTTACAACGGTAAGAAAAAGATAAACTGATTCCATGGCGTAAGTGTGAGAGGATTATTTATCATACAATAAGAATGGTGTATGAAGAGCTTCCACCAGATGTGCTGAATATGACTACAGTTAAGATTATATTATCTAGAGGAGAAACGAATTTGACACTTACAGAAACTACCCAGCTACCTCTCTGTGACCATAGCTAAACGTCATAGTGTGAACCTTCCCAACCCTAATACATTGTTAATGATGACACAAGCATACAATGAAAAGAGAAGTATTATTGGTCTTCGAACTGAACCAAATTTCGTCGGATCCACTGAAACAATATTATTTATAAGACTGAGTTAGATTTCTAGATTGTGAATTCTACAAAAAAAAAATGTCAATAAGAAAAGGAGGATGCTTAGTTAATTGCCTACTTATCTTCATTTGAATGGAATGGGCAGAAGAAATTTGATTAGGGGTCAGTGATAAAAAGAAAGAAAAGGGTTGAGGAGAGAAGAGATTCCCTCTGGATTCCATTAAAGATTAGGAAATAGGCAGAGATGGCATCTATCAGCCAAAATAGAATTAGATGAGTCTGCTAAAAATATGAAAACGTTTATGGTGAGAGATACCTAACATATTTCCTTCAAGTGGCAATCAGATATGGTATTCGGTATAGGGGATGCTATGGGGCACTGATACAATTACGTGGAAATATTTGTTGAAAACCTTCGTAACGTAAACATAGAAATCACATTAAAAATTACCTTAAAAAAAGTAGAAATTATTTCTCTTAAGTGAACAGCTAAATACGTGCAATACTCTTACAGTAGATAAAGGAAGTTCATTTAACCAGCCATAGCCCATGAAACTCTTAGCCGCCGCCCATAAAACTCAACCACGATCAGGAGGTGGACTGTGTTGTTGGTTCCTATAGCGGTGCCAGGAGTACGATTATGGCTAACTTTAACCTTAAATAAAAAAAAAAAAAAAACTACTGAGGCTAGAGGGCTGCAATTTGGTACGTTTGATGATTGGAGGGTGGATGATCAACATAGCAATTTGCAGCCCTCTAGCCTCAGTGGTTTTCAAGATCTGAGGGCTGGCAAAAAAAAAAAAAAAACGCAGACGGACAGACAAAGCCATCTCAATAGTTTTCTTTTACAGAAAACTAAAACTAAGCTGTATTTCATTTGCTGCTACCGGTCACAGAGAACTATTTCAAGTTGTTTTTTGTTTCGTTCCTATTTTGCCTCCGTAGCTACAGCAAAAAAAAAGAAGAAGTTTTTAATGCATTTTACATTAGATATACCACAAAAGGTAGATGAGCAGATGACAATTAAGACGATGATGAGAGAAAGAAATATCCGTGTGGTGTAAACCATTTAAGTATTTTAGTCATGGCAAAATGGACATATTTTTAATATGGAATCCTTGACCTATCTATCATTCGCTCTATCGATTAATGGTGTCTTTAGGAAACCCACAAGTACGTTAAGAAATAATCATTGTTTTTCGATAATTGTTGATTTCGGGAAGTGAGTGTAAATTCACCTCTATTCCTGGCTCTTAGTAGCGATAGTTCCTCTTCATAAATGAATAATTAAGTACTCTTAAGGCGGATGCCTCGTTTCCTCACGTAAAATTCCCCGATGTAAACTATTATAATATGATATGCATGTAAGGTGTTGTTAAATCATTGAAATATTAAATAATACGTAAGAGAGTAAACAATTATGTGACTGCTTTGTTTAATTGTATACTCATACACTTAAGCGTACACATGTGCTTAAAACATGACAGCTTCCATATGAATAAATGTAATAGGCAAAACAGACAAAGATTAAGCGGTAGGCCACTTGCTGATACGTGTCACAGAATATCTTTTCACTTTGCTGCATACCTCAATTCATTTCTTCCTTCCTGTTCCTTCCTAAGCGTCCACATCTTAATTTTTAACACCAACACTGCATTTCTTGATTCTACTGATAAACATCGTAATTTCGCTAGGAAAAGTCTGAATGTTCACCCTTATACCAATGCAAAAATTTCCAAAAATTCTTTTCAGTATTGCCAGGGGGTTTGTTTCATATCTTTCAAGTTTGAAATACTTCTCAATGCGTTTGCATCATTAGATGATGAAAGTCAACAAGAACAAATCTACTGTTAGTCAATATTTCGTATTAGTAATTTTTTTTCTTGTAACCACTAAGTATTCGGAAAGGTTACTCTGATTTTGAGTGGATGAACTTGAAAACTAAAGCAAAGTTAAGAAATATAAAAAAAAATTATTGTGATAATGTAAGTAGAATACATATTTCCCAAAGATGCCTTTTTATCGAATTCACTGGCTTTAAAACTGATCCTCTTGAAAGTGAAATAAGACTTTCTTCGAGAGGCTTAACATCTAAACTCCTAATCTATTTTCCTCAAAGGCAGAGGTCAATGGGACTGCCAGCCAAATTTTTTTTTTTCTTTTTTTTCCCAGAAGCGCAGCATGCTGGGACAAAGACAAGAAAGGGAGAAAGGTAAAGGTGGCACTTATTATTAAAGAAGCGATAGCTCTACATCTTAGGAGAATAAAGGCTATAAGAGTCTAGGCCCTAGGGGAACCGGAGAGGGAAGAGAATCCTGGAGATTGGCCGCGGAGAAGGATTTGAACCGCACAATATTCTGCGTCCTCCTGACTAACTCTGCTCTGCTCATGCGTCATTTCGTTCAGCAGTGGTATTGTCTGACAAGGTCTATAGAATACTTTAAACGGTCATCGCTGTTGTCTTTATTATCGTCTGCGCCTTGCTATTAAGGCTGAATACAATAGTTGTTGCATACTCTGGCTGGAAAAACAAAAACTTTACATTCATTTGGGCAGTTTTCAGCTGACAACGTCGAAAATAATCTTCGTTTGTGCAGGCTACATGACTAAAAGGTACATGACCTGCTTCTAAACGATGCTAACATCTATTCATGTCCAATGTTGCGAAATATTAAACAATTATACATTAATGGATGCTTTGGAGACACAGGCCAATAGAGATAGATAAAAATGCGGAGAGTATGTTAATTAGAGTTTTTCTTAAATCCTGAGGATATTAGATGTCTCATAAAAAGGTGACATATAGACATCGAGAAAAAGAAGAGCAAGAGGTGGTTCAAGTACGATTAAATGCTAGTATATTTTACTATTTAATCACAGCCAAAACATATCCGTAATTTCATAGCTTCTGCACTATTGGGTTTTGACAACTTCGGAACCTCAGGAGAGAGAGAGAGAGAGAGAGAGAGAGAGAGAGAGAGAGAAGAGAGAGAGAGAGAGAGAGAGTGGAGAACAGACAGGCAAACTATTTCATCACATTTAAACAAATCCGTAATTTCATAGCTTCTGCACTATTGGGTTTTGACAACTTCGGAACCTCAGGAGAGAGAGAGAGAGAGAGAGAGAGAGAGAGAGAGAGAGGCAGGCAAACTATTTAATCACAGTTAAAAACAAATCCG
>NC_089799.1:34672113-34684613 GCF_040412425.1 Macrobrachium rosenbergii | reverse complement strand
TATATATATATATATATATATATATATATATATATATTGCCACTTTGTTGCTAGTTAACTTTTGAATAATACTGGTTATTTAAAGTCTTATTTTTATTATTGCGTTGCTCAGTTTAGTTCCTTTTCCTCCTTTTCGGTGGTTTGCCTATTCAACACTTTTGCTAATGTCTAGGTTTTGTCTTTTTATGTTTCGGGGGTGTGTGGTGGGTTGATACCGCCCTGGAAATGAGGGCTGTTTGCAAGTGCTCGTGGCCAGAGGAGCGAGCAGTTTTCTGAGCCATGTCATAGACGCGTGCCACGTTGAATTGCAGCAAGAACCTCCTGTTTTCTGGATTTCTTCAGCCATCGTGCATCCTCGCCCTACTCAGTAACAGTCGAGGGGGCCTCTCTGTGCCATGGTTTGGTAACTTTTTACCTGGAGTATTTATAATCACTGCGTAAAGACTTTGGCCAGGTCTTCTGTGATATCCCTACCCTCCGGATTTGGGGATTGGATGTTGAAAGTCATCAGTGTTGATCATTAGATCAGGGCAATTGCGTCCTGTGTTGGACCCTTTTTCTTTCACTTCCACCCCATGTTATTCTCCGGACGCTGAGATTTTGGTTATTACAGAGATCACGGTGTCAGTTTGTGAGAGAAGGAAAAAACCACCTTGGGAACATTAGAGTGTACTGTGATGGGTTATTCTCCCTTTTTTGTCTGCCCTTTCCTCTCTGAACCCCCTCTTTAGTGGAGTGTATAGGTTGTGGTCTTTCTTCCATAGTGCAAGTGTTTTTGATTTGTTATATTATTAAGGGTGAGTAATATTCATTTGGATTTATCGTATTACGAGGTTCAGACGTAACTTCTGTCTTGTGATTTATGTATTAAGTCTTTTTTTCGGTTTTTCGGTGTTTGGTTTATCCCCTGAATTAACTTTGCACACAGACGTATTTTAAGCGCCATTCCGCGCATTGTGGCTGTCAGTATTGGGTATTTGAACACTGGTATCATACTCTGAGATTATTTATTGTGTGGTGGTGAAACCAGCCATCACACTGTTATATATATATATATATATATATATATATATATATATATATATATATATATATATATATATATATATATATATATGTGTGTGTGTGTGTGTGTGTGTGTGTGTGTGTGTGTGTGTGTGTGTGTGTGCATTTGTGCGTGTATGTTTGCGTGTGTTTGTGAAGACAATAATGAAATTATATGCATGTATCCTGAACAATTTTAATATAATAGGAACCTGTACTAGTTTAAGGCCGCAATATTCATAGTTCGAGCAACAAACCTTGTCACTCCAAGTCAGCCAGTTAAGTGAACAGTAAAAGAATTAAACTAAAGCAATTCAATGCAGCTTCTGAAAGAATTTCATATTTATATTCATAACGTACTCTAGAATGAAGTCTATGTTAGTGAAACAAATTGATAATCATGCGGCCAGTTTGCTTACATGTAATTTATTGTTGATTTGATAAAGAGTGATGGGGTTCTCATAAATCTATAATGTTATTTCCTAATATACACTTACAGTAAGCTTGTGATTCTAATTTTGATACACGGCCGATGAACTAAAAAGACGAGAAACCATATTTTTTTTTTTATTTGGTTCGAAATGCCTGTAAATGATTGTAATGCTAACGGGAAATCATTTTCATGACATTAAAATTTTATAAAAGTTACCATGTCCACAAGCAAAATTAAAAACAATAATATACTTATGAAACGGGAAGTTTTCTTTGTAAGTGAAGCAATTATTTTAAAATATTACACAGGAAAATCAATGGGGCCAATTATAACACATCGTCAGATTCTTTTTGTGATATGTATTATTACTGGCCGTAACATTCATATTCCTCGAAGTTTTATCTCATTAAGTAAAAAAAAGTACAACTACTGTGCTAGGATATGAGTTTTACCATTCAACCATTTCAATTTGGGACGAGTAGAGCATAATAAAAGGAAGAATGCATAAAGATAGATAGAGAGAGAGAGAGAGAGAGAGAGAGAGAGAGAGAGAGAGAGAGAGAGAGAGTAAAATTTATTTTTGAATATTGTGAGGAAATTCTCAAGCAAAAATCCTCTCGTGCTTTGGCTTCGGGCAGGTATACAGGGAAGCTGGGGAAAAAAATGGATTTTAAAGGACAGGAAGCTGTGGCTGACAAAGGGTGCTCTGGCCTCAGTCATCGAAATTGGAGAACAATCCTTACTGGGGTTATTTCCATTTTACATCTATTGAAGTAAGAAAGGAAGTGGATGCTCCAGAGGAATCATGTATTTGTCTAACAAAACCCATTTTACCTAATCGGGGACATAGTTGTTAATAATAAACTAAGTAATGCTTAACTTAATGAATAAGTCATGGGTATAGGTTTAAGCACGTAAATTGTACTTTAATACTAAGTTGATATACGAGATACAAAATTTTAGTATTATTCTCTTTGTAGCTATAGGAACCTAGATTTCAGAAGAGATCATTTGATTATCATTAACTCGCAAGATTATATCGTATTGGGAAGATTTGCAGTGTAGGAAATTCCTTGATGTCATTATATAACAGGTGTTACAAAAAAAAAAAAACGGTCATTTAATTCACTTGGAGGTCCAAGTTAATGGCACTACAGTAAGAATGATTCACTCGAAACACATTGCATCATTCAGGTTGATCTTTTCTCTTCAGTTGTTTTGTTAACGGAATTTTAGTAGTTCCTGAGAAATGACAGATTTTATATGGCTATCATAGCCTCTTGGATATTATTTTTACCTTCCAGTTCCACCTCACACAGTTTACCCTGGCTCACTTATAGAAATAGTTACAACAATTTCTGGTGAATGAGCTTTATCAAAATTCGTGGTAGAATAGTTGTCTTTATTTGGTTTTAAAGATTAATCTTACACTTATTGCAATGGAAGGAGTGGAAATGAATATTTAGGACGATCTCAACAGATTAGTTTTACTGCTGTGACAATCTATACCTTTGTGCCATACCTCATTAAAAATATTAGATAGCCATATTCTGTGACATACTAATTTCAAGCCTACTGTACATTTCCAGAAATCTGCTATCGTAAGCAGTAACGGACTGGTCTCATCAATCTACAGAAAGTCTGTAATAAGAAGAGTTAAATTACAGTGAGTCTGTAGTCACAACAGTTAGGTTACAATTAAACTTACCAAGTCGAAAAACAGAAAGCGCTAAAAATACAACCACAGAAAAGTTGTGATGGAATCTAGAGTATGGTTCTCGTAAAGACTTAATGAATCGACCCAGATCTCGGTGATAACGATTCAGTTCTATCACAAAATAGAAAAAAGTTTAATCCCAGAATAGCTAGACTTCGTGGAATTCCATCCAGTTCTACCGTAAATTATAAAGAAATCCAAGTGTAATTTCAGAATAGACAGGTCAGAGGGGATACAAATCCTTCCCCTTCTACCTTATAAAAGAGTGAGAATAATATTAGGACAGACATGATGGAAATCGACCCAGTTCTATTATAAAAGAAAATATTAAGAATGATTCCTATCAGTCGTTCCATTTCTCTTGAAAAATGTAAAAAAAAAAAAAAAAAAATTTTAAAATGTATTCTTGAAAAATGTAAAAAAAAAAAAATTAAAATGTATTCCTAAGGTTAGTATCGATCCCGTTTTATCGTACTAGAATGGAAATCGATTCTGCTCTATCGTAAGGTGATTCAGTATGGAGTGGCGGGTGACCAGGCGGGCCCAGTAGTCATCTGGTGCGTGTGAGTCTCCCTTAATTAGGCGATTAATCAAAACTTTCATTCTAAATCAAGGGAACATATGATGCAAATAAATCTAATACCTTTTCTTTCCAACCCCCATCTTTTTGCTTAAGAAGATCCAGAGGAGAGGGGACGGCGGGGAATGAGATGGGAGGAAGGGGGAGAATGGAAACTATTAGAATTTAGTTAATGTTTCCAATTTGTGCCTCTTCACTTTCGCTGTTGTTTGTCTTTTCTCGCCCATTTCCTGTCATTTACAATTTTTGCGAACGCAATGTGATCTCTTCTTCATTTTACAGATATATTTTGTAGATTTCCTTCCATTTTCCAGCTCCAGTCTTCCCCACATAACCTTCGAATCGTTTACATTTTCTGCGTGAACCGAATCTGCCTTTTTTCCCCTCTCACCGTCATTTTTTTTTTTTTCACTCGCAATTCCGGGATTTTCATTTTCAACAACCAATTTTCCCTTGCAGCTACTCCAGTATTTTCACTTTGTCGGTCAGTTAGTTTCTCCCTTACTTTTCCTTCTCTTTTCTTGTTATTTTCTTTAGTTTTTTTTAGTTCTTCTCGCGCACCATTTACTTACAGCCATCCCCAGATTTGTTTCCGTATAACGCTCTATCACTCTCGCGGGCAAGTCCTGCTTTTTTCTTCCTGGGTATTTCAGAATCATCTCGTCTTTTTCTTAGTTTCTGCTTTACACTAGCTGTTAATTATCTAATTTATGTTTCGCTTCTTTTATTGGTATTCGCTCGTCATCTGCAATATTGATTCCAAAGCAACGCGCAGGAAATCGAGAACGGTAAGTCTGCTCATCTGGCAACAGGATAAAACTAAAATAAAAGACAAATAGTGTTCACTTGAGTGCAAGCCATGGCAAAGAAAGATCGCAAACCTTGGAGAGTAAAAAAATATTCTGATGTAAAGCGGAAGTTCTCTCTTGTAGTTATATTCATCACCGTGTTTTATTCACCCAAGGAAGTTTTCCCCGGACATTTCAATACTGTGCATCTGCACTTGTGACCGAATGCTCAATGGCAAGAAATAAATCCCTTTCTTTATGGCCAGGGCAAAGTGAAATAGCTTTCAGTGATCTGTAGTTCAGGAGGTAGATTTAGATACGTCCTCTTAGTATTATTTCTACTGAAGACTATTTCTAGTTTCGTTTAGTTTGTTCTTTCGTTAAGCCTTCCGATAAAAATAAAAATGGGAAAAAGATATTGCAGTGGATGTTAGCAATAAGGGAAAGAGAGAGAGAGAGAGAGAGCGAGAGAGAGAAACAGAGAATCGTTTTTTAAACCTTGAATGAGAAATCCACAATTAGATTTGTGTGGAAATTCAATGTTCTTTCTATCGCTTAAAAATGCATAGAAAAAAAATGCGTCATGAATTTGATATTCAAGAACTCAAACTTCAATGTTAGCTGACACCGATGAGTTATATATCTGAATCCTTACCGGCATGATTTTGAATAATTCACTGTCTGACAAAATGAATCCACTTATTAAGCTTCGAGTAAATTTAGAAGTGTAATCTTGTTAAAGATTTGCTTATTTCCTATCCTTGCGAGGCAAGTGAAATTCCTACTCCTACAAAGTTCACCAAGATATTCCATACCAGTGCATAAACAAACAAGAGGTGGTAACTGAAGCATGTAATACCAACACATTTTATCTCCATAGAAACTTGCAAGTTAAGGGGATACATAACTTCTATGAGACGTTGTTATAAAAGCGAATACGGTTAATAAATTCAGGTTCATTCACAGGGGGTTTTAATTTATGGTGATTACAGAAACTGAGCGAAAAAAAAAAATCCTTCGACTGACTCAGGGTCCAGATCCATCCGAAACTCTTGGTTCATATTCCGCGACTAAGAAAATTCAATGAAATCCATTAGCAAGATTTTTAGCTCCCTTGTGAGTAGCAGAAAAGCAAGAAAGAAAGAAAAACAAAGCAACAAAAAGATTGGGTGATTTCTTAGTTTTCTACAAACTTCATATGCAAAGTTAACAAAAACATAACAACTTATATTGCATGGAGTTTTCGGTGAGAAAATCTCTCAATATTTCATTTCCTCGTCCATTTTTAAAAAAAATTTTCCTAAATATTTCAGCGAGAAAAAATTTAATCTTTTATGCTTCAGTTTATGGCCCCATTCTTAACGTCACTTTGAACTCCACCTTTCCGGGAAAATATTATTTTTCTTTTTTCATCTCTTCTTTTTTTTTTGCATAACCTTTACATCGAAAATATATTCTCTCTTCGAGGAAAATGAATGAGATCATCAGGAATATTCATCCAACCGTTTTTGTCTCTAGTTCATATGTTGGTCATCGCGTAATTCCTTACAACTCCACGCTGACTTATGTTGTGGCTTTTATAATGCCTTTATCCTTATTCAAAGTCTTTTTTTATCCATGCAAAACTCCGACACATTTAGATCTGAAATTTTGAATGCCATTGGACCATGACTGATAAATGATTAATTTCTTGTTGTCAGTTATTTCACTACAATATTCTTCCTCTACTTGAACAAGAAGAACACCCCTACCACTACCCTACCAAACACCAAAGGAAGATGAAAGAACAAAAGAATAACGATTATCACAACACAGATAAAAAAAATGAACAAAAGAACAACCCATACTAGCACCTTTCCCCAACCAGTAGACATTAAGAAGGAACAAAAGAACGACCCATACAGCTACCATTCCAACCTCCAGGGAAAGGAAGTTCATCATTGGACGGGTGGGTGCCGTTCTCAGCTAGCACTCTGCTGGCCACGAGTTCGATCCTCCGACCGGCCAATGAAGAATTAGAGGAATTTATTTCTGGTGATAGAAATTCATTTCTCGCTATAATGTGGTTCGGATTCCACAATAAGCTGTAGGTCCCGTTGCTAGGTAACCAATTGGTTCTTAGCCACGTAAAATAAATCTAATCCTTCGGGCCAGCCCTAGGAGAGCTGTTAATCAGCTCAGTGGTTGGTAACCAATTGGTTCTTAGCCACGTAAAATAAAATCTAATCCTTCGGGCCAGCCCTAGGAGAGCTGTTAATCAGCTCAGTGGTCTGGTTAAACTAAGGTATACTGAACTTTTTTTCCAGGGAAGGGAAAAGAACATTAGAACACCTCACCACAACCTACCTAACTACAAAGATTAAAGAAAAAAAAACCAAAAACAACCCATACCAACGCTCTCCTAAACCCCAAGGAAAGAAGAAAATAAAAAAGGACAACCAATGTATGGTTCCATTGAGTATGGTCCCATTGGAAATCTACTAGACATCTGATGACAGCAATGAATTAAAGACTGAAACAGCAGTCGGCAGAAGAGAATAAATGTAACAATATAGCAAAACTTTTCACCTCTTCCATCAGAAGTTTTGTCCTGAGGAGAAGAGTAGATACAGAAAGGTAGAGAAATCTTTTGTCAAAATAGTAGATGCCACATGTGCATATGTGCATATGCATCAGCATCTAATAAGTTTGAAGTGTTAAAAAAGTATATGTATATATATATATATATATATATATATATATATATATATATATATATATATATATATATATATATATATATATATTTGTGTGTGTGTATGTGTTTATATGCATATGTATAATACATAAATAAATAAATATATGTTATATATACAATATATATGTATATATATATATATATATATATATATATATATATACATATATATATATGTTTATTTACATATATATATATATATATATATATATATATATATATATATATATATATATATATATATATATATATATATATATATATATCAAACAGTTTTCAGAGACAAAGGGTTGGCTCCGCAAAAACAAAGCCAATATTCATTACCTCATTCACAGTTTAGCTCCTGAAACCTAGAGGTAGCACCTACTGTATGCAGAAGTCTTCTACAATGCTATACACTTCACATAGCTTCAAAGGCTCCCAGCATTACATCTAACGCCACAACCCGTCCTACACACACACACACACACACATATTAACCTACATGCAAAACAGCGGAATAATATAGCCCAGTGCTTCTCTGTAGACAGTTTCGTGAAGCTGTTTCAGTTTTTGTGTGGCTTCGTTAAAGATAGATGGCGGGTGTTCTAACAGTGTTTCCAGACGGCTAGATTTAGAATTCATCTTAGGTCACCAGAATTCCAGGTTTTACCAGATCTAAATCGTTGCTTTGAAAATGAAGAACGCTTACTTTAAGTCAAGGCATTTCAAGTCAAGGAGAGATTTTTCATTATATAGTAGCACGAAGTACAATACTCTTTCTCGACACAAAATCATTTTCTGATATGGAAACTATATTGCACTTGTAATACTCAAGGCAACGTATCTCAGTAGCTATGAATAAACGGACGATTTCTGACTCAGAAGAGAGAGAGAGAGAGAGAGAGAGAGAGAGAGAGAGAGAGAGAGAGATTTCGGGAACGCTGCAAAGCTGAACATCATTCTGTACCTTTGACAGTGTGCGTTAACTCGAGAACGTGGTGGTCTCAAATTTTAATCGGGTATGGGAAACAAATTATGCTCACAATCTACGTTTTTTCCAGAAGGATGTTCTTTGAATGAACTGTTTTTAAACGTTCTAAAATCTAGTCGTATTTTGTGAAAATTCATAATAAAACTAATTACACTGCAGAACTGAGGACTTTTTGCACCACTTTTTGCTTGATTTCATGGAAGGCGTTTGGGTGATGGTTTAGCCCTATTCCAGTGCAGCTTGACTTCGTAACGAACTTTACAAAGACACCAGCAATCCTCCATTACTCTACTTTACAAAGACACCAGCAATCCTCCATTACTCTACATAAGAAAATAAGTGACTGAATAGCGCTATTTAACGTGAATGAAAAATGGTGAAGCAGAGGAAATTTTCGCAAAATTTTCAGCCATGCTGACAAAAGCAGCTCCGAAACTCCAGGATGTACTTAACAAACAAGGAACGATTAAAAAAGACGGCTTGGAGCTACTTCCAGATATCCACTTTCTTCTCTTATCCCATTAACATCATAAACAATGTTAAGCGATGGCAAAGTTTGGGATAACGAGGTTACTCGACCCGATATCGTCTCGAGAACTTTGTCTCTCCGGGAAAGTGTATTGCTCGTATGAGGGAACTTTATCGAAAAGATTCCTTCGGGGCGACGATGAAATACGGCCCTTCTAATTTCGGCCCTTTATTAAGGTTAGGTCTTTTAAGCTGAGATTTTAATGGAACCGCCTGGCACGATTAGGCCCCGCTGAAACATTTTTTAACAAATATAGTCAGTTTAATTTCGTGGCATGCTTGCTAAACTAAGTGATTATAACGAACGCGGACTGACATACAGCATTCTTTTATTTCTAACTTTATTCATCTTTTCAAGGGCCTCATGAGTAATTATGAAATATGGCCTCGATTTTGGCAGCCCGCCGAGACAATGAAGGGGGAACGAAAGTTCCAAAGGGTATGCTATGTCACTGTACACCCATCCCCTCACTCACAGAGTATATATATGTGCGTGTGTGTGTGTAAAAAAAATAACATTCCTGAACTCAAGTTGAGCATATAACTTAATGTTTCATAATTTTTCTACCATACCATAAGGTGATTTCTAGTGCATCTAATTCAAGTTTCTAAATTAAATATATCAAAGGATTGTATGTTCCTTATGATATCTGTGCGAAAAACTACATAGGCAAAGTTAGAGTTGCCGTAGCAGTTCTAAAATCTTCTTTCGATTATGATCCTATTTTTTTTTTTTATTTATTTATTTTTTTTTTTTTACTTTTGTGGTGTATGGGGGTGCATTTAGTCGTTTCCAAGTGAGGTTAAAAGTCATACTTCCTGGCAGGTATAATATTGGATCTTAAATTTTCAAGAGACTGAGAACTAAGAATCAAAAGGAAGTAATATTTGGACTCATGATAAACAAATCAATGGCGAGTCGAAAGGCTCCACGAAATAGACCAGCAGCTTGATACTTAAAAGTTAAGTATACCTTAGTTTAACCAGACCACTGAGCTGATTAACAGCTCTCCTAGGGCTGGCCCGAAGGATTAGATTTATTTTACGTGGCTAAGAACTAACTGGTTACCTAGCAACTGGACCTACAGCTTATTGTGGAATCCGAACCACATTATAGCGAGAAATGAATTTCCATCACCAGAAATAAATTCCTCTTATTCTTCATTGGCCGGCCGGAGATTCGAACTCGCGGCCAGCAGAGTGCTAGCTGAGAACGGAACCCACCCACCCAACAAGGAACAGCTTGATACTAATGCCAGTAACACTGGGATAAGTGAAGTTCTGCAGCTGGTGTAGCTCAGAGTTCCAGAAATGTGAGGCCTTGGGATTGATCCGTATATTTGGATTAAACCAGCCTGGGGATTGATGCCATCGATTTAGACTTATCAAAACTAATTAAAACTTCTTTCATTTACAAACATCTGCATGAATGAAGCACAGCACAGCCAATGGAAAATGATGGGCATAAATGAGAGGCAATTATAAAGGATGTGGAAAAGGCCAGGGCATAGCATTTTTACACCAATAACCCTTGATGGTGTCTTCCCAAACTTTTTAAAAGAACAGTATATTATTATGAAATGACACAGCGCAACGAGAAAAATGAAAATCCGATGGTTTTACACTTTATAGACTTTGGAAAGTTTTCTTCGCCTCCTCACTTAAAAGTTACAAAGTCAATAGTCTTTGTGCTCCTCTAAGGATTATTAACATTACCTTGCCTTGGTCACTGAATATTTGATGACTCAGTGGAAATGAAAGGGCGAATTCGAGGAACCAAAAGAGACAATGATGGTGAGTGGTAATACTACGAGCAGTAGTTAAGATTAAGAAAAAGACGGAATGTAGAATGGCAAGTAACGTAGGATTGTGAAGTAGGATCTGTTACCAATGATATGGAGACTATAATTCTGTATTAAAAATTCGTGTAAAGGCTTGTAGGGTTAGGAAAATGTTAATCGTGATCAATTATATAAAATCGACTTAAAACAGGCCTTACAAGAAATCTTGGATATTAAATGAGATGGTCGCATATAAATACAGCTGTAGGAGACACAGTTGGGCTGGTGACTATATTACTATACTACCAAGGTGAAAAGGACTGGATCTATCTTAAGAGCACTCGCACTCTGCAGTTAAGTATAAACACACGCGGGCAACACCTCACACACACATCGAAACAGGTCGAATGCGTGTTGGTAGTCCTACTTAGTGCTTCATACGATTATTCCATAAATAATAATTCGCCACTAACGGTCGTTGACTTGTTTTTAACCAGTTTGTGATATATCTGCGATAAGTTCTGAAGTGTGTTTCGCATGTTTTACTATAGTGTGTGTGCACAGTGAAGACTGATAGTCTTTTGTTACAGGGTGCAGCCAGTTGGATATCACACGGACAAATTGATTGAAGAACCATGAAAAGGTGGCAGTATTATTATTTGTTATATTGGCAGTAGGAGTATCAGCGGTAGTAATGGTTGTGAATGAATTAATAGTAATGTACAATTTTGATGCCTCGTTGTGCTAAAGAAAATAAAATAAAAATATTCATGAAAAGATAATTATTATATATATATATATATATATATATATATATATATATATATATATATATATATATATATATTTTTTTTTTTTTTTTTTTTTTTTTTTTTTTTTTTTTTACCGTCTCTAAGGAAAAATGTATGATTCTTATAATAGTCAATTTTGTTGCTGAACATTTCGTGAGTCAACAAAGTTTAATGATTTCGAAAACGAACTATTCCCATTTAGTGGTGATGGCTTAACAAAGTTGAGTCAACCTGAATTTCTCATTTGAACTTAGAACCTCTTGAGATTTATTTGGAACTATAACACGATATTCTGAAGGCGTCCTGAGGCATAGTCAGTCCATTATGCAAATTAATGACTGGAGACAAACCGTTATAACAAAGAAACAACTATTCAGGAAATTGTTTGAAATATCTTTGAACTTGAAATCAGTTTCGAGATGGAAACTTGACCACTTTTTTAACATTCCTCTTTTACGTTGGACTGTATCGATTAGCAATAAGAGCTTATTTTCAAAGACTTTTGATTATAATGAGAATCATGTAAAAAATATGTATCAATAAATAATTTCATTAAATTTATAAGATACATGAGTACCTTGTATGTAAAACCCAGAAATCATCGTGAGTTCCATAGCAAGGTACTTTGTCAGAAGCACACATAAACAGATATTCCAAATTACTGGCTGAACAGGTCAGATTTCCTAAAGGCATTACTAGTAATTCAAAAAAGGTCAAATTATGTAGACGTGTTTTCTTTCTGCCTCTGGAATATCACAAAATCTTTTTGTGAGCAAACGCAAGCCGGTAACTTGATAATTGTTTGCCATATTATTGACGTAATAATAATAATAATAATTCATACCTCACCAGACAACCAGAGCCGGTTGCCAGTAGATCTGTACCAGAAGGAAGTCTGTCCAACCATGAGACACGTCCCTTCCCTTGTACAATTAAGGTATTTAGGTCCGACAACAGTATGCAAATATTTTGATGGATGCCTTCCGGCCAAGTGGCACTGGTTCAGTCACTAGATATGGGTGCGTATCACTTCCTTCCATTAGGAATGCTGTTTGGGAAACGCAGGCTGTTTAATCTAATGTGCGTCCTTGTTGTTGAATGCAATAACTCCTCATATTTAGAAGCAGG
>NC_089799.1:34662113-34667113 GCF_040412425.1 Macrobrachium rosenbergii | reverse complement strand
GCAGTCAAGCAAACGTAACTTAGTGACCCAATGTCACGATGTGTAAAAATGTCTGTACCAATGAAATCAATTTACAGTAAAAAGCAAAGCTGTGTAAAAAAAAAAATGCTTACGAAAGTACATTGCATATTATATTAATCTGTTTACAGTTCACTTGCAATGAATGGATCACTGAACATATAAAACAATCAGTGAATGTTAATACTTGCCTCGTTCCTTCAATGCTTAACTTAAGTGGCCGTTTGGAGCTTTAAATCCAGCCCCTCTCAGACTCTGAAAAGTAAAAAATGTCCCGAATAAAAACTACTGACATCATCATCTGCAAAATATCTTCTTGTTACATCCGACTGATAATTTTCCCCAATCTTATCGCTATGAAGAACACCAAGTAGACCTAACTTCTTATTGAGTCAGTTACTTACCCCTTTACAGGATAATGCACAGATTTCATTTTTAAAGGAAAATTTCTGTGTAAAATAAAACTTTCCACATAGCATGCCTTATATTCAGGAGTTTCTTTGCTAAAGGTTCCTGTCTGCTACATTTGAAAATTCCATTTTCCTTTCTTAATTTTTTAACAATGGAAGAGCAACTTGCAAGGAAAAATCAATGTTGACTTCCATATGCAAAACATAAAATCATACTGATTCTACAATGCAAAAAAAAAAACTTCATTCCAGGCATTCACCTGTTACATCTACTTTCTTTTTTTATCAGATCATTGTTTTCTCCCTTTCACAGCACACATTAATATTCAGAAGGCTTATGTAAAGATAGATTAATTCTTGAATTTCCTTAATGCAAAAGAATAAATTCTCGTTCGTTCCATAAAAGGCATTTCAGAAAATGCCCCCTTCCATTTCCCGCTTAGGTCATTAGTCTCATAAGAAGATTAGAACTTATAACAATAAAATATGAGCTACTTCTCTACAACATTTCTCTTTCTGTCTAAAACAAAAGACCAGCTCTTAAAAGGTGTTAGCATGAAGTAAGTATTTTTCAAAAATAAAATACAATGGTACCAGCCCGAGGGCTGGGGAATTAAACAGTGGGCCTAGCGACACACTGGCCACGTGTCATAGGCATTGGGACCTGTCCCTCACTGGTTGTCGGCCTAAGAAACAGGAGATCAGCGCCTGCCCTATGAGCCTACAGAGGCCCAGGAGGACTTTAACTTTAACTTTTAAAATACAAAGGAAAACGGCTGGTAGCCTTTTTATATCTACTTGGGGGTAGTATTGTCGCTTCAACGCTATGCACAACATCTGAAAACTTTGAGGAAAGCATAATCATGTTAATAGAGAATTTAGAACCTTCGTTTGCCTGCGTTCTGCGTAAAATTACTTACCAGTAAAACGGTTTACATTTTCCTGCAGAAAATCAGATTAAGTAATTGCATTCCGACAACTGTGCATACACTATGCAATGAAGATATGGAGCTAATTAAATATCCTCCTCCATTCTCTCTCATTTTTAATAATAGACGCTGAGTAAAAATTACCTTTAATCTACAGTTCAGCCATAAGAAAATGTAAAAGAGGTTCATGCGTCTTGCATATGGAATGATTTGTTTCTAGAATATAATATACCATTCATTACGATATTCGTATCCGGTAGTATTTATTCTCTCTCTCTCTCTCTCTCTCTCTCTCTCTCTCTCTCTCTCTCTTATCGTTAATAAATGTTCTCTTTATATTTACTGAGGGGAAATCTCTCAAATAAGCCTCGCAAAAACACCGTGGGCCCCGCCACTTGTAACACAATGCGTTGTTTGTTTAGGCATGTTTTCTTGCTGTGAATAGTAATTAGCTCAGGAAGATGCATACATAATTCATGATATTTGCTCCAATTTAAAAGTTAATGTTGTACTTTGCCGTCACTGCAGTAATTTTATATTCATTTTATTAGTATTTAGTATATTCATCTAGTTTGCAATCTAATTTCTGTAAACACGCTAGAGCATTTATCATTCTCTCTCTCTCTCTCTCTCTCTCTCTCTCTCTCTCTCTCTCTCTCTCTCTCTCTCTATATATATATATATATATATATATATATATATATATATATATATATATATATATATATATATATATATATATATATATATATATACCTATATATTTATATTTGTTTACTAAAAGGACCTCAATCAAACTGGATGGTATCTAATGGAGTATTTATTCAGAAAAAGTTACAAGCTTTCTCGGACAAACAGTCCACATTATCAAGCATCCGGATACTTGATAATGTGAACTGTTTGTCCAAGAAAGCTTGTAACTTATTTTGAATAAATACTCCATTAGATACCATCAAGTGTGAATGAGGTCCTTTTAGTAATTCTACCAAGGCACAGAACAACTGTGTAAGTGATAAAGTTGAGATATATATATATATATATATATATATATATATATATATATATATATATATATATATATATATATATATATATATATATATATAGTATATATATGTGTGTGTGTATTTCGCTAAGCAGTAAAAGGTCTTACATAAGAAAAACAGATCAAATAATGAGATTTTATTGAGCTTTCATCTACGTACTTTAGAATGCTTTCTATATGTCACTTACTTGCAGTAAAATTCACAGAGATGTATAGAGGGAAAGAGAAAGTGGGGCAATTGACTGTCAGTCCGTCATATTAGTTTTTATGAGGCAGTGATCATCCTTTGTTATCCTCCGAAATTCTGCGAGCTGCGGACAGTCAGTCAGTCCGTCAGGTGCAAACAATTGACGTTTTTCATAATATTGACACAAATGATCTTGGGTTATTCCTTCTGATTTCATCTGTTCATTGGTCGTTTTCGTCAGAGTCGAACATCCTGGTCGACAAAGTGGATGAAATAAAAGACAAGTAGGAAAATGATGCCACGGAATTATGAGTAATATCTACAGGAATTACGATGAAATGTAGATGAGCATAACATCCTCATTCGACGTTCTCCAGTCCTAACGTTTTCTCAGACGTTGAAGAAAATGTTGAAATGGTCACTCACAGTTTCTTTCGAGTAAAAACAAACACGTGTCGCCGTTTGATTTAGAAGAAGGATCTTCAATAAATCGCGGCAGTGGACGGTGAGTGCGGCCACGCGTCCTGACCAACAAGTACCTCGCAAGTGTCCTACAACGAGATGTGATTGAATGATATTAGGACAACAAAGGCCGTTTTGTTCGGCCGTTTGGGCAACACAAATCCGGGACTTGCAAATAAGAGTACGTGAATTGGAAATTTATAGAGACGATTTCTCTCCTATTGTCTCAGAATTAATGGCAATGATACCCTGTTTTATTTTGAATGATATAAAAACGGTGAAAAGTTCGCCCTGTCGAATATCAAAACCTTTCTCCGTAAATTTGATGCACGTTTCTCTTGCATTTGGATATTTTACATCTCACTCCCCCTTTACGTACGTTTAAAACTGCAAGATCTCTTTTCATACTGGTACCTTTCATCTTATTTTTTATTTATCTCTAATCTTTTAATGTATTATCCAGGTTTTTCGACATGCAACAAAACTCCACATGGCTTCGCCATTTGTTATGGGATACTAAAACATTCATCATGAACTGTCATTGCAGTGACGACATTCATATTGCTTATTCCCATTTCTCTCTCTCTCTCTCTCTCTCTCTCTCTCTCTCTCTCTCTCGCTTGTGATTTCATGCATTCAACACTTACTAAGTCAAGATAAATTCTGAATTAAATGAGAAAATTAATATAAAAACAAATAAGCAACAATAAGAACAAAAAATTTTCCTCTTCAAGGAAAGCTAAAGCTCTTTCAATTTCTGTATCACTAGTATCACTATTTTCAAGCGTTATATATATATATATATATATATATATATATATATATATATATATATATATATATATATATATATATATATATATATATATATATATATATATATTGCTACGAATGTTAAAAGGGTACTTACTTGACTCTGGGCGGCAACGGATAATGGAGGGAAACTCCTTTTATTTATTACACATCTGACTCAATATTGGAACCATTCGTAGGCAAAGCAAATGAAATCTATGGCTTAAGGCCTTCTTCAGGTGAGGAATTTACGTAAACTCAGGGGTTCTCTCGACTAATCATATTTACATAACAATAAAGATCAGAAGAACGACGAATTACTGGGCAGGTAATAACAAGGGCCTGCTAAATAATGAATCCTACACAGGATAAATATTCTAAGCTGACAATATCTTTGTAACAGGAAGATCGCAGTTGAAGGGGGGGACTGCACATAGATCGGCCAAGAGGTTCCACAGTCAAGGCCTATCTGCAAATATGAAGGACAGTTACTTGCAATAATAATAAGACTCACAAAGGGAACTAAGGAATGCACAGATGATGCCAAATAACTCAATTAAACACTAATGCATATTTTACGTTAACACTGAATGTTCCCACACAAATTACTGAGGTGATCGCACAATGGAAAAAATGAAGGGAGTATTAGGTAGAAAATAACAGGTCGTGACTGGCTAAAGCCTTAATTCTGGCATATTATCTTAGTCCAGATGAGGTTGTCCTTGTTCAATATTGTGCTGGCGATGGAGGAAGGAATTATAATGCAACTATAAAAATATACAGTCGAGGCCCCTGGGTCGACACGTGTTCAAAGTGACAGACAAGGATGTCTGTCTTGCTAGTTCCTGAGTGATCTCTCTGGGGGAAACTGGGGGAACTGAGAATGATTCCTCTTGCAGAGTCTATTTATAACTTCGGGGGGATTACGTTGGCTTCTCATCCAGGTGGCTCAGAGGTCAATTTTCGTCACGTTTTCCTTTATGTCAACCGCATGGTTTCCACGTGGCGCTAGTCAGCTCATGTGGGTTCAGAATGAGGGGGGGTCAACTTTCTCTTTTGGGGCTTCTCCCCCCAGTCTGGCTGGATGCAGGGGTACCTGGAATTTTAGGCCCAAGCAGTCACTCTGAACAGAAAGAGAGAGTTAGGCTTAACCATTT
>NC_089799.1:34654613-34657113 GCF_040412425.1 Macrobrachium rosenbergii | reverse complement strand
GGAGGCTATAGCAAAGAAAGATCTAAATACTTTTTAAAAATAACGTTTGAAGGTATAAGAAGGAAATTATAAGATTGTTGACAAAAACGGCCCCGGGAGTTGAGAGGATTACAGATGAGATGCTGAGGTAATCAACGAAAGCCTCAAGATGAGGATATCTAACTTCCACAAAATGCTGCAGAATACTTCTTAAGAAAATATTTTATCTTCATAACTTCTGCCTTGTCTAAAACCAGATTATTGGTCTCTTAGCATTTTTTCAGTTTCACTGGAAAGGAATATCATTGAATCTAGCTTTCTAAAAGAAAGTTGCAGCCATAATATGAATATCAGTCAAGGGATGTATAAACTTGATCCTTTAATATCAAAAGAATTTGGTAAATTGTTTAAATTTTAAAGTAGGCAGTAGAGATGTATGGAAATAAGATTATCATATTTGTAAACAGAGCACGGGGACAGCAATGCTAATGAGTTTTCCAACCCCGCCTCCCTGACACCTGTCAGGTGTGGATCTGATGTCACCTATGGTCGGTATGTTTATCAGTATTGTCCCCTGTGGATGGATTTTTGTAGTCTCTAACGGTTGTGTATGTTCTTCAGTACTATACCTGTAGTATATATATTTGTGACTTCTAATATTCTGTGTCAGTCCTTCGTCAATGGTTTGGAAGTAAAGTCGAAACCGGTCAGGACCTACAACCCTGTCTCTTATTTTTCACCTGTGGTAATGTTTGATAAATAAATCACATACAAAAGTGATTATAATTATGATTATAATCATATATATATATATATATATATATATATATATATATATATATATATATATATATATATATATATATATATATATATATATATATATATATATATATATATATATATATATATATATATATATAGTGAGTATGAGGTAAGTAAATCTATAGCTTACTAATTTATTTACAAAACATTCACACTGGTCAAGGGCTCGTGCGAGCCGCAGTGTAGCTTCTGACCCCTGACAGGTAGAAACAGGGATTAAGTACAAGCATTTGTGTTTGTGCATAGAGAGAAGTATACATATAAAATGGTACAAACTATTGAACTGAAGGTCATACATACATGGTTGGAAAGCTGGCAGTGCAATACATACAATGGTAATAATACATAAATGTGACAATAATAATAAGGAAGATATATGTACGAAAGGCGTTCGGGAGGAGTTGTATTTCTTTTCGTCTGCGTTTTCGATCTTGGGTTCCTTGTCACAGGATTATGGGGCTCGCGGTGTAGGTGTGTGCAGGGTCTACGTGTGGACACTACAATATATATATATATATATATATATATATATATATATATATATATATATATATATATATATATAGATAGATATATATATTATCGTACATACATGTTTGTGTGCATCTATGTATTTGTGTGTGGGAGTGTTTGTATGTACCAAGTCACGAATTTACACCAACACACACAACACCCTTAAGTTCCATCTAAAATCCAGCAATTACAAGAAAGAAGGAGGGAGAGAGAGACTAAGGCAGAAACAGAGACTAAGAGAGAGATTAACGACATCACTATGCATTAGCGGTGTTTCCCGCCGCCCCCCGGGCTTGGAAACGCCATCACCAATTTCGACTGGCTAGCGAATGCTTCGTATCTGGCCATCCAGTGCCACCTTTACTTACAGCCGCTAGCCATCCTCCGCTGAAAGTTGACCTGTTTGATTCTATGTCATTTCTTCAAAACAGAATTGACCACATCAGTGAATGTGATGTCACATGGTTTGGGAATATAGCATCAAGGTGCTTTATTCCCAAACTTACAGATAGTCAGCTGAAGACTGAAGTCATCCCCAGTGAAACAGGATTCAGCCGTCTCACGAGAGAGGAAGTTGTTTCAATTTCCCTACAAAAAACTCCTACTAAACATAAAACAACCTCTGTTTATATATTACCTTCTGAGTATAGATATAAATTGACAAATGGACACACTGTCAGCAACAACGAACGCAACGGAAGGCAAACAGTCAATGATTAAATTTCCTATGATATGAAAAAGAAATGGGAACAAGTTGACGTTGATATATATCTACATTCAAAAGGTAATACGTAGGTGGAGGTCTGTCGGCTTCTGAAAGTTTCGCCGTTCGGTTAACTTTCTGGGCAAGAGTTCAATGAATCTCAGATGGCTTTCCACATAGCTGGAGGGAATCCAGCGAGCCAGACGTTGATGATCACTGAGCTACAGAGATTATCGAGTCTCGCTTACCAGCTTTCCGATGATGAAGAGATAGTGGTTTTATTACACTAGATGATAAAACACTCAAATTAACTAGTTTTTGTTGCTCCTCAACTATCATTTCATCCGCTGCCAGTACTTTCTACCATCTGAGCACCAATACTTGCCTCGAACTTAGCTATGTTTATACAACTTAACAATTGGTACTAATGTTTCAGTTAAATTTAGCTATTTTGCCTCTCTCTCTCTCTCTCTCTCTCTC
>NC_089799.1:34619613-34649613 GCF_040412425.1 Macrobrachium rosenbergii | reverse complement strand
GCCCAACGAGGAACTAAAGGAGAGAGAGAGAGAGAGAGAGAGATGTATATATTTTAGCTACGCGTATAGGTTTTTTTTTTTCTTTAAAGTTTTCTGTCTATATGCTATCTCAAAACTTATGATATACCCGCAGGCCTCTTTGCCCCCAGTTCCCCATTTCAGCTTGGGATTAATTCGTCTCTTTGATTTCTAATTCAAGGGGCCATTTTAGAAGACCGTCTTTCAGGGCTTTGGGGAGGGCAGTGATATAAAATGCCGGAAAGATCAAGCTTAAAGTTAGGGGAAAGTCATCGCAGTTGGCTGGATCTTCTAGAAGTCAGCGAACAAGTAATTAGTAAGATAAGTTCTTCTAAGAGACCATCTCTTAGGCCTAATTATTTTTTCGCAGTTATCGCTATCATTGTCAGCATTGTTATTACTGCAGTTATTGTTTCCTTGCTGTTAGCGCAGGTATTATCGTCTCACAAGCTGCCCTGCAAGAAGCCAGTTCTTTTTTTAGCTTATCTTTATTACTGGTATTATTTCTGTGTGTTTTCCTGTTTCCATTTTAAAGGTTTTCTGTTAGACACTCAACATGAATTTTATTCCATATATCCTTATCTTTCTCAGGATACAGTATTCTTCGAAAAGAAAAAGGCGGGACGAGAAAGATGGCCATGTCCGTTAACACTTGGTAAATCAGTTATATATCTATTTTTATATGTTGTGCTAGTATCCACTCTTTTTAATTATATTCAAGTTGTTATATCCTGCTCACAAGCTCTGCACAATGGAATGTCTGCTTGCGAAAACAGGAAAGATTTATATGCAGTATATACGGGGTAAAAGGCAAATGGATACCTAATGAAAAAAATGCATATCCCAAAACAATACATTTATCCAGATAGGTACCAGTTGAGATAAAGACACTTTAAAGATTTTAGAGAACTGGAGCACAACACTTTTAGTTAGCAGTTACCTCTCTCCTAAGTTTTTGAGTAATGGGATCCATAATGCTGCCAGATGGACGTTTCTGCTGTTTTCAAGAGTTTAAAGTAGATCTCTCAGTGGTGGTAACGTAGCAAAATGTGAATTTCAAACAAATAACACGCAGTAAGTTAGGTAAAAGTACCCATGCCTTATAAAAAATTCAGTGTGAAATGGAAAGACTGATAAAAATTTTATTATTCATAGATCACATATTTGATGGTAATAGTAATGCTGTGTACTGGTGGATTTAAAATCTGACTGATAAAAAATAAGTGTTTTCTAGTTGACCGTTCTCTCTGCACTGAATATTGGTTCTCGAGTGCTCAAGATTTGGGAATACTCGATGATCCAGTATAAAGGACTAATTTCTCCTTTAAATGCCAGTTATGATAACATTTACGCATGTGGGGCTATAATACAATGACTCGGGAAACACAAGGCGCATGTATCATTAGAAATGAAGCAACCCACATAACACAGAATAGCTAGAGGTAAGGTAAAGTGTTCCAAACTTTAAGCTGCAAAGGATTAGCAACAGAAAAGCATAGAGCAGTTAGGAACAATCCCTCACCCCAATTCCAGACTTTCAAGTAATCATGGTTGTAAATAAAAATTGCAAGACACGAGTTCCTGAGCCTGGAACAATTGTAAAAAGAAAATATGTTGATCAACTGCACAAGAAAAATAAGAGTTCAAAGCAAGAAATGGAAGCTTTGAAAGCTTGCCATTCAAAGTGAGTCATGCCTTGAGACTCTCCGGAATTGAATTCACAAAATCATTTCTCTGTAGTGAAGCAGCAAAGAAGTCTACATTTTAGCGTGAATTCAATTGTCCATAATACTTTGGGTCTTGCAAGCTTTTTGTATAAAATACAGTCTTATAAAAAATTGACTGAAAAAATTATCCTTCTGAAATGAAAAAAAAGGAAAGAATCCTTGTATTGTTATGCAAATTTCTTGATATGAAACTGTTCGTTTCATTTTAATCAAGAGAAAAAATGAACTATATAATTTTTATATAGATAAATTAAGGGGCAGCATACATACAATTCTGCTGTATGCATAGAATAGCTTGGCAGAATCAACGAATTATTCCTGGTATGACACGGAAAAATTACTGAAATTTAATTAAAACAGACTGTATTGAACTTCTGGTCAGGAGCAATTATTAAAAGTAATAGTGTCCTCCCAATAATTTGTGTGAATGTGCGAATATTGACGCATTAAACAGAACCGAAACTCATAATGATGAGCAATCATTTCCAAGCGACGTAATTGTAACAAAAAGTTCTGAAAGAATTCACGAGCAATAGAAGTAGCGTACTGAACAAACTAAACAAATAGCAGAAGCATAATGAACGGAGAACAGCCAATCGCGTAAGCACACAAAATGCAACAGCGTTTCATCAGATCCTTCCCCTAAATGAATTAAATCGATTAAATGATGTCAGGTTAATCCCACACTATTGGCAACATCAAACAGACCTCAGTGATCAATAGGGAAGGGGGAGGGGGAGAACGGGTCAGTGTAGAGGGTGGGGCGTCCCCCACCTCTTGGAGAGCCGAGACCATCATTGTTGTTTACTCTCTTGACGATATGTGGATTCACTGGTCGACCCATTAATGTCTTGTCACATACCTCACCCAGGAATTGGGCGGGGAGAGGGAACGGTGGAAGAGCGGGAAAGGGGACAGCGTTTGAGGGAGTGAGAGAGACGATGTAGGAAGTGGAAAATAGAAAATCAAATTCAACCGAGAGAGAGAGAGAGAGAGAGAGAGAGAGAGAGAGAGAGAATGGTAAAAAAATCGCCTATAAGCAAAACAAGAGTGTTACAATTCTTATTTGCTTGTTTGTTCATATTCAGGTGTTAACACCTTTAGGCCAAGGCACAATTTTTCACCTCCCTCAAACTGACAGAGTTTCCCAATACATACAACACACCCTACAGAGATATTCATGTCAGGGGCGCACACCTTTCTCTCACTGCCTCTCTTATTGTTTTTGAGGATTAGCAATTCCATTTTGTCCAAATCGCCTTCTATTGTGAGAGGATCCTATATATATATATATATATATATATATATATATATATATATATATATATATATATATATATATATATATATATATATATATATATAAATATATATACATATATGCTGTATATATTAGCTGCCCAACTCAGCACTGCCCGGGAAAACTGAATGACAACCAATAAACTTTCTCTCTCTCTCTCTCTCTCTCTCTCTCTCTCTCTCTCTCTCTCTCTCTCTCTCTCTCTCTCCACTTTCCTGTTAAGATGGTTGCTTCATTTATATTCCCCAGCATTTTTGGCATTTTGTATTTCACCCCTTTTCAACCCCCATTCCTATCAGGGCTGAACTTGGGTTAAAGGCCATTGGGAGTGGGACTATTCATCTCAGCAACCTCGAAAACTATGGATTATACACTAATATCTGTCATTTTTGACACTTTTTTTTTTCACCCTTTCTCAACCCCCTTTCCTATTGGTGCTGAACTTGGACTGGAATGTCATCGGGAGTGTCACTACTTATCTCAGCTACCTCGAAAACTATGGATTAGACCTAATATCTGAAGTTTTCGGTTATTTTTACATGTCACCCCCTTCCCAACCCCACCCCCTTTGGTGCCAGTGATGTCTTATCCCCAAAGTATTCTTTCCTAGATAGTAAGTCATATGTATACCAAGTTTGGTTGAAATTGCTCAATGCGTTTCAGAGGAAATTAGACATTCTGAAATTATATACACAAACAAAAAAATTCATTAAATGGCTTTATGAAATTCGTAACAGAACCACAAAGGTTTAATAATATGGCATCTAACTTGTGCACCTGAAGTAGTTATCTGAAAGGAGGTTGCAAAGGCGTCGTGTTACAGTGCTCAGTGCAGCACTTTGAAGCAATGAAATGAATGTTTAGTATTCAGCGACTCCGCAACCCAAACGGGAGTTTGTTGATAGCCAGCACAGAATAATCACAAAGCTCAATGATAATTAATTTAGATAGCATTCAGTAGCTCCCCCGACATGCGAGATCTTGTTGCTCATTAAAAAATAATAAATGATAATTAAAGTAATTAGTTTTCACGGGCTCCACTCACACTCTAAGGAGCTTGAAAATTTTTTTGAAAATCAACAAATAATGATTTGATATAGCACTCAGCTGCTCCCTAACATGCACAGTAGTATGCTGTTAGTTAAGACAAAAACAGCCTATTAACATACAGTAAATTTCTCAATATTATTTTATTCGAGTTTTATTTGATTTACTCCTAAATAATTTCAGCAATGAGACTCGGCAGTACAATTTGAAATCCTTCAGTGTAATGTAATCCATTTAATAATGAACCACTGACAATTAAATGAAAATTCCATGGTTCAAGTTGAGTGTCTTATAAGCATCTTGAGTGGCCAGCTTTACAGCCTCTGTCAGTGACTGGAAGCTCGTACCTGGGTAAAATATCTTTGTACTACTTCATTCAAAGATGCTGCATTAATCTCCAGGGTAAATTTCAACTCAGAAGGGAAAGTCTGTGGTTGCCATGTTACTTTATCGAAGTTGGAGCAGTTTATACCACCACAACACACTTGCTTTGAGGCGTGATTGCATATGGACAGCTAGGGGTCCTTCCTGGAACAAAAACTGGGATGCTTAAATTTGGATCTTGATTTCACTAGGCCAGGGTCCCCATTTGTCTCCATTTTCAGCGAATGCATTAGTGGTCTGTTACAGTATTTGGTGCTGCTGATAGTTCTGAATCACTTTGTTGCTTTATGTTTCACTGCTGGAACTGGGCAGTGCAAGATCTTCAACAGCCTCTATCTATGGGCTGTCCCTAAGATGAGCCAGATCCTTCTGCAGTTTCTCTTCGCACACGTTCTATAAACATAAGCTATTCTATACTTCTTTCAATTCCTTTACGTAACCCACAATTTTGCAAACACATCTACTGTCATTTCTCAGAGATCTTGCATCACCCCATCCATGAAGACTTGGAGCTAACACACATTTGTCTTAGACACATTTATACTAAACCAGTCCCTTTCCAGCCTACACATTCAAACAAATTTCACGTGCGTCATAAAATTTCCAGTCATTCTCACCAACTTACATTTTATACCGTACATCTTCAAAATTCTCTACATTGCCTGTATTTATTCTGTCATAAACTTTTTCTAGGCCCAAGTATGCTGCATTCACATTTTTTCCTTTACTTTTCTATACTTCATGTACCTTTCTCCTAACAAAAACTTGATCCACAAATCCTCTTCCTAGTTTAAATCACCACATTTATTTTCCTATCATTGCTGTTTATCATCTGTCTTATTTTTTAAATGGAAATCCTTCCCAACACTTTTATACTTATACATCCACCCTTTCAGTTTCCCTCCTTATATCTTCATCAGTCACTTGCATATGCATTTTCGAAGTAACACTAACCCTTCCCTTGTATCACTCAGCTCTGCCTCTTTTGTTTCAACTTTATTTAACAAAAATCTGCAAAATGCTCACTCCAGTGACACAGGACTGCATTCACTTTATACACTCTATCCATTTGCATCTTTTAATGTGAGATCCAGTTTTCTAGTAACCTTTCTCTCTTCATTTTCTACCCTGAAGAGCAAATTTTTCTCCCTTAAGTGCTTGGTCACCTTTCTATTACTTTGTCCTCTTTAGTCTTTCCCTTATTTTCCTTGACTTTTTGTCTTCTTGTATACTTACATATGTTCTTTGTTGTGCAACCGTACTTTAAATGATGCACTTGTTTTTAATTTGCCTTTCCTTTCCACATCTTATCCATTACTGTTTATATTCCCTTTCTCTACGCTGTTTTACCCACAAACACTCACCACACTCCCCATGATTCCTTTATGAACTTTTACAAACTCCTCTTTGACACTTCACTCCTGTTTCTTTAATCTTAGCCTATAATTCGTCTATTTTACCCTTATATATCATTTTCTAACTTCATGCTTATTAAAATTTACTTGCCTTAATTACAGTGACACAAATTTTCGATCCATCCTCACTGATATAAACTTGTTTATATCTTATCTTTTGCTTAAGCCAAATGATGAACAGACATACCTTGAGCCACCCTTTTTTCACTTTTAAACTAACAAATTATTTCCTTTATCATTCTTTCTTTCTTAAGTTCCATGGTTCTTTTCCATGGTTCTTTGGAGACCATGTATTTCCACAAGACTCTCAGTTCTTATTTTGTCCAGGAAATTTATACGAATCAACTATACCACCCTTTTGTCTGCCACCCATCTCTGCTCTTTGTTTTTAACCAACTAGCCTTAGTGCCTTTTTATATTCTCCAAAACCAGCTAAGTCTAGAGTCAATCTATTCAGAAGTCATTTCCACTCACTCTCATTTATTCTGTTATTTGCAGACCATATACAATCACTATCATAAGATTTTTTAATGCTACACTTAATTGCGCCTCCACTATCTTCAGACTAATACACCTGACACTTCAAGACCTAACCATGCATTTATGCTACCCCTGATACTGTCATTCTTTGTTCTTTCTATTTCTATATACACTGTCTTTTTGCCTGTCATACCATCTGCTAAAAAGCCTGAATTTTCCACAACTTAGAATTGCATTCTTAGTCTGGTTTTTGTAGCATCAAATAATAAGTATGGCCTGCAAACCCCCTGTCCTCGTCCATTTGAGACCAGCGTATCATGAAGTACAGCGATGATATTATTTTTTTTCTTTTCGTGGAATCCCACAAGAAGGAAAAGCACGATTGCTTGTGACCTGATGAGGATAACCCATCTATCATTTCGGGGACATTTCCTCCCACCATGGGATCCACAACCCTTGCTTTCCTTCGCCTTTAAGTACGTTATCTGTACCCCAAACCACTCGTCCATTTTGAGACCAGCGTATCATGAAGTGCGGTGATGATATTATTATTTTTTTTCTTTTCGTGGAATCCCACAAGAAGGAAAAGCATGATTGCTTGTGACCTGATGAGGATAACCCACCATGGGATCCACAACCCTTGCTTTCTTTTGCCTTTAAGTACGTTATCTGTAAGTCTGAAGGATAAGGGAGAGAGAGAGAGAGAGAGAAGAAGGTTAACTTTTGCAAATTATAGGCAATCCATATTAAGTAATTTATAATATAATTAGTTTAATTTAGAAGGATAACGTATGTTTAATGCAAAAAACAGTTTAATTACTTTGATTTGTGTCAAAGTCTGCGATTGCACAATGGAAAAATAAAGGAAATGTTCTGTTTGCTCGGAATTATTATTATTATTATTATTATTATTATTTATTATTATTATTATTATTATTATTATTTGAACAAGTTATCCTGTTGCCGAGCTGAAGGATATATTTTCCCACGACAGGATCATCGATCAGAATGTCCATGCATTTTTGTGACCTAAGAATAAGCTTCACTGAACCGCAATGGTCATATTGCATAACACAAACACCCCGCAAATACTCTCGGAAAATATACTAAACTAAGCTTCTTTGCCCAATAGCCCAATAACTGATATCGATACCCACATAACTGTGCACACAGACATGTTCAGAAAGCTAGATCCATGTTAATAACATCACAGAAAGGGAAGGGAAACGAAAAAAAAAAAAAAAAAAAAAAAAACACTGACAGTGAATAAATTCTTTAGTGTCACCTTGAATCTCGAATGCTCTCTCTCTCTCTCTCTCTCTCTCTCTCTCTCTCTCTCTCTCTCTCTCTCTCTCTCTCTCTCTCTCTCTTGTATTCTTTAACTGTAAATGACAGCTCGAGAGGAAATACATCGGCCCAAAGGTCACAACACAGGAAGGGCGGCGTGGTCGGCAACAAAAAGCTTCGCAAAACTTTGACAGTATTCATTCATTTGTTCAACTCGTTTTATTTGGAAAGCATTTTCGAAAGTAGAAGCTACAACGAAGGGAGATATTTCATGATGTGGCTTCACTGAACAAATGAGCCTGAATACAAACAAATTGATCAGTACCCTTTACTGCGAAATATATGAGCAACTTTCTGCATTTTCAGTTTGGACATTCACTGCGAAATATGTGAGAAAGTCTCCGTTTTCAGTTTGGACATTCAGGGACAACATTCTGACCTGGTTTTGTTTAATCTCCAAAGAATTTTCATCAACGGGAGTCAAAAGTTTGTATGTGTTTTTCGTATAATAGAAAAAAACAAGCTTTTAAAACATCAATAAAAGTTGAATTCATCATTGGTAAATATGTAAGGAATCTGCCAGTCTATTTAAAGACCTAACTAGACACAAGCAACAATGTTCGATTGCCAGAATCTTCGGAAAAGGAAAGCTGAGGACAAATAAAAAGTACACGGATGCTAGGCTTTGGTGAAAAGGGTAAGAGAATTGGACACAGATGAAGATGGGAATAAGAAGTAAATGAAAATAACTAGAACGCTGAAAACAGAAAAGAGATTATTATTATTTTTATTCAGAAAGTGAACCTTATTCAAATGGAACAAGCCCGCAGGGGCCACTGACTAGAAATTCCAGCTTCCGAAGAATACGATGTTCGTTGGAGAGAAGCAACAGAAGGTAAAAAGTATCACAGAAAAAAGAGATCAGTTATTAGAAAGAAAATATAATTTTATAAAATAATAAATAAACAGATAGAAATGTAATTAAAAGGAGAATTGTTTCAGAGCAGTAATACATCGCATCCTCGTTTGAACTTTTCAGGTTCCAGTTGCACAACGCCTCCAGGCAGACTGTTCCGCAGCCAAACGGTAGGAAGACTAAAGGATCTACGGAACTGAGAAGTTCGACAGCGAGGCACATTTGCTATGTAGTGATGCAGGACGCCAATATCAGGTTAAGAAGACTAGAGACCCAGAATAATTCTTGGATTATTAGGCGCACTGACATTTTCCCCTCCACTGCCATTCTTTGGAATTCCTTCTTTGGTTCCATTTTCCATGATCCTAGCCTCAGTTAATTATGAACGCTATGTTTACCATCCCTGCTGCCCTTGCATTGAGAATTAATTAAATAAACAAAACAACAGATGCATACATAATTTCAAGGATTATGAGTTTCTGATGTGAGTGACAGTCACGTCTATAAACAGGTTCACATATACTTGCACATATGCATCAACAGAAGAATTCACAAAATATTTAAGTGTATATGTATATATATATATATATATATATATATATATATATATATATATATATATATATATATATATATATATATATATATACATACATACATACACACACACACACACACACACACACACATATATATATATATATATATATATATATATATATATATATATATATATATATATATATATATATATATATATATATATATGCATTACCTGACCAACCTGGTACTGCCCTGGAAACTCTGCCAGTGCCAAGTGATAAACTCTCTCTCTCTCTCTCTCTCTCTCTCTCTCTCTCTCTCTCTCTCTCTCTCTCTCTCTCTCTCTAAGTCACTCTTTCCCTCTTTCTCCTCCCTAATACCTCTCTACTTTCTCTCTCTCTCTCTCTCTCTCTCTCTCTCTCTCTCTCTCTCTCTCCCCTCCCTTTCCTGTTAAGATAGTTGCTTCAATTACAATGCCCAACATTTTTAACATTTTATATTTCACCCCTTCTCACCTGCTTCCTATCGGGGCTGAACTTGGGCTTAAAGGGCATCGGGAGTGTTACTATTCATCTCAGCAACCTCGAAAACTATGGGTTAGACACTAGTATCTGTCGTTTTCGGTTATTTTTACGTCACCCCCTTCCCATCCCTACCGTCTTTGGTGCCAGTGATGTCTTACCCCCTACCCCTGTATTCTTTTCCAGGTACTATAAGTCATATGTATACCGAAAAGAGGTATGATAAACTCGTAGAGTTTATTTAGCTACTAAGTCTACGGGCAGAACCAACCCTGTTTCAAGGAAGCCCATTCCACCCCGACCCCCTTTGGTGCCCTTTGCTGTTAGTGATGTCTTACCCCCACAGTATTCTTTTCCAGATAGTAAGTCATATGTATACCAAGTTTGGTTGAAATTGCTCAATGCATTTCAGAGTTATGCTGGAACATAGACACCCTCCCCAACACACCACATACATACATACATGCATCCATTTATATACATACATGTATGTATGTATGTATGTATGTATGTATGTATGTATGTATGTATGTATGTATGTATGTATGTCAAACACCAAAGGACAGAAGTGAAACACTGTTGTGGTGTTTGATATATAAAATCAAGTGTAAGACTGATGATAAGCATTATACATATGTATGTATGTATGTATGTATGCTCGTCTGTAGTCATACTTGCGTTAACGGCATTATCTACTTACAAGGAAATGTTTAACAACTCATGTTATGAGGATAAACCTAGACCTTTTAGGTTCCAAAATAAATTGGTGGAAAAATATCACTTTTTTAGTAGAAAAGTTTAATATTTTTTCGCTGTAAACTAGATGAATACCTAAAATTCCCGAAAGAGTAATTCAATTTTGAAATATACTTTATTAAGCCGTAAGGTAAAAGTTCATCGTTTGTATATAGTTTCGCCTATTAGCAGGATAATTGACTTGCATGAATAACTTCGTCATAAGCCAGGCACCATTTTATTATTTCATGGGGATTATATGGGAAGGCTCTGCTTCAAAACCACTATGACTTCATTAAAAAAAAAAAAAAAAACAGAAGTACTTCAAGCATTTATTTCGAACCTTCTAATTTGTGCTTCGTGTGTCTACGCTCGTGTCACTCAACATTAACCTAGTTGCTTTTAAGCAGCAGTCCGTGGAAGGGCAGCACTCAAAAAGTTTTAAGATTTTCACTCCCACGGGAGTGCTGCTTCGAATCACTCCCGCAGCAACGTTCTGCCAGACAAGGGTTGGAGCAGCTTACTAAGAGATTAAAGAAAAGACGGCGGCGACTATAGTTTCATATCATCTTTTGCCGCAAATAAAAGGACCAGGCACCCATATGAGGAAAGGCGGACGGGGAAGAGAGCAATGGCACAAACAAAGAAACAATTCGCGTTCCATACCAACCAGAATACTTCTCGTGTTCAGCGGGTGATATTCAGAAATTTCCTTTGTGTAATATTACCCGCCATCTCTAACAGATATTCTGATCTCATTGCGTTTTCACCTTCCATTTTCCTCTGTCTCCTGCGCTTTCTCTTCCGCCCCTCGGTTCGATTTCATTTCAGGGTTTCATTCCACATTTCGTTCTATTTCATAAAAGGGAACACGAATATTTGATGTACAAAATCTCCCATCGGCCAATTCAATGTCCTTTTACGGTTTTGGCTACTGGGCACATCCAGTCCCTTTTCCACTGAAATCCACGTTGTGGAGAGGACTTGGCGTAGGGGAAACGGCATACCTAATCTTTCATTTCTTCACTTCTAAACTGGTATACGTTTACAGGTCCTCGGTACCCAAGGAACCTTCCAGCTATGTATCTGTCTATCCATCTTTGCAGGCATGCAACTTTATTTCTGTTATTGCAACCATCTAATTAAAAACCCGTCTTTAGATCTCATTATTTTATCATTTAGCTGTCTTCTTTTATATTGTACATAAATATGTTGTCGTTCTCAATTTAACACTTGACAATGGCTCGACGATCAAATATGGTCCAACTTTTGTGATATGTTAGTTTTTAATTTTCAGCTTAACCTACCAAGAGAAGGAAAGAATTGATATGCATCACGATTAAACGTAAATTTACTTGTAGTGAATAATATAATGATAAAGGAATACCTTACTGTTGAAATAAATGGCTTACGGCCTTTGTTTAAAATTATTTTGACATTTTATTATTCAACATAAGTAGACACTCATACTGAACAAGCCAACAAGAGAAGCATCTTACCCAGGGAATTTCCAGAGATCAGGATACCCATTGGTGAAAAAAGGAGAAAGTCATTGCAAAAAAAGAGTAGAATATAAAACAAAACGTGGACAAATAAATTTATCAGGTCAACAAAAAATAACTACACACATACGCAAAAGGGCTTTTAGAAAATGCGCATAAGTTAAGACAGTAGTTCACCGTCTTTCAAAGTAGCATTCCAGCCATTTAGAAAGTTCTGAACATCAGCGTTCATAACGAGGATGAAAAGACCGCTCTACCTCCACTGAAATATATCTTCCGGAAGCTCGCCAAAATCTCCCCTGAAGAAGACGTAGATTATAATGTACCAAGGGAGAAAACGTGAAACCTCCTCCTGAAACGCCTTAACTAAAACCATTTGACATTTTGCACTGTATTACCAAAAATTAGCGGGAGGTGTCTTGTACACTGTGTCAAAGTACCATCTCGATCAAATGGATAGTAGTCACAGATTAGATATGTTTTCTGTATCACGAGGAGAAGAGAGAGAGAGAGAGAGAGAGAGAGAGAGAGAGAGAGAGAGAGAGAGAGAGAGAGCCTGAAACATATGGTCATTTCGTTTCCCTCGACCACTCACCAACTCAGAGAATCAGAATTTCTATACGAAATACATTTCTGTCTAGAGGTAATGAAATCCTTTTCTTGTGTAATCAATTATTACTGAAGAAGCCTTAGTGTGCTCTTTCCATAGAGAGCCATATAAGGACTTCCTATGAAAATCAATACATATATACTGGTTTCTTTCATATAAACAAATAGCAATATTGACTGCGAAAACAATAGTGAAAACACGCTATTTTCAATAGTAAACACTTTTAAAAAGTTATGAACTTGAATACATTTGTGTGAGGGCGCGCGCGCAGTGTGTAAATATATATGTGTATCCACTTCAAAATGTTTCGTCATTCAAGGGTGGCTCCGGAGAAAAAAAAAAGTGGGTTTGCCACTTTTTTTTTTTTTTTTTTTTTACCCTAAGCAGAAAGCTTCCACAGTCTGGGCCGTTACATTTAGTTACATAGGACACTTCAGCGGCACACTGAACCACCTTTCACACTTATAGACACACTGTGCCCTTCACCTCCGTTTTGCACATACGTTAATGCTTCTTAGATATTTTATAAGTCATATTTGCAGTTCTCACTACCTCCTTGTCGAAACTACCCTGGCCATTCCTCTTTCTGTTGTAAAATTTATCAACTTACTCTTTATGGACACTTGAACTAGCAAACAATTTTCATTACCTTTTTTTTTAATTATTAAACATATTAACGACCGTCTTTGGAAACCATATATTTCCTTGTCAAACACATTTCCAAAAAGCCTTTCTCCATTCTCTTAATCTAGGAATAACACAACTACCTACACCATCCGATCCTGTCACCAGTATTCTTATTGAAACTACACTTACCATCTATACTTTTCCTCCTTCCACGCTCAATATTCAACACGCAATCCTTAAATGAGCATAAGTGTAATCTTGTACCAGTCCCCACAGTTCTCCAGGCACTTCAACCTTTACCCGATCCTTGGCTATACAACTGTCAGGTACACATGAAGCAATCAACTGTCCTCCCATTCCTACATACTCTGTCTTTATTCTCCTGTTTCTGGAACTGCTAAAACATCTAGTTTTCTCACGTTAAGAATAAAAACTATCATATTCACAGTTGAAGAAGCACTTATCAGTTATAATTGGTGTGTAGAGAATTGTATAGCTCAATAGTTGTGAATATAAGAAATTTCCCAGTGTTTACGACAAAAATTCATATACATACATACATATATATATATATACTGTATATAAATATCTATATCTGTCTATCTATCTATCTATCTATATATATATATATATATATATATATATAGTATATAAATGTTAGTCTGTGTGTATACGTGGCTGTTTGTATAACTTTTGTATGCACTGATATATTCATAAATATTTCATTCCAGTTCTCATTTAACGTTAAGATTTGCTATTTATTTTTGTCTGCGCTGAAGTTTTGTATATTTTCTGTGCTCTAGTGTGTGGCACCACGAAAGAGAGAGAGAGAGAGAGAGAGAGAGAGAGAGAGAGAGAGAGAGAGAGAGAGAGAGAGAGAGGGTGCACGTGCGGGATGTAAGTGTTTGTTCAATAAACTGCATTGGTTAGATGATGATTAAATCATCCTTCAGTGATTTATGTCTGACACCCGATAATTTACCACGATAAGTCAGCCTCCGATATGAAAAAAAAATATATATTCCTAAACCGAACTTAATATTCTGTATTCTCAAAATTAATCATGGTCGAAAGTGGATACTGTTTGATCTGTAAAACAATCTCCGGTATACACATACACACACACAAACAAAACACACACACACACACACACACACACACACACACACACACACACACACATATATATATATATATATATATATATATATATATATATATATATATATATATATATATATATATATATATATATAATCACAACCACAAATATCGCTTAATATCAAATTCTCGCTACCTCTGGAATATCCCCGATGGGAATTACCACCGAAGGGGAATTTATAAGTAATAAATGGATTGGTCTCGAGACCCGGCAGTACCAATCCATTTATCACTTATAAATTCCCCTTCGGTGATAAATCCCCATCGGGGATATTCCCGAGGTAGCGTGAATTTGATATTAAGTGACATTTGTAACTTCATGATTGTATATAAATCACGGTGTGATAAAAAATTTCATATATATATATATATATATATATATATATATATATATATATATATATATATATATATATATATATATATATATATGTAAATGTGTGTATATATATATATATACAAATATACACACACATATATATATATATATATATATATATATATATATATATGTGTGTGTTTGTGTATTTATTGCTATTACAATCCTTGCTGCCCTTTGATCTACGTTAATGAATGTGGAGTTTGCTGGAAATACCTCTGTCGTGTTGCGTATGTTCCTGGTATTCCTTAATACCACCCAAGTTTATTACTCTTTAAGTTCCATATTACCATTAATTGTCTTATTTTCGTTATCATTCTTATCATTAAGAAACGTCACAGAATCTCATCTCCATCCTGCTGTTAATTCTACTGTACTCAGTAACGTTAGGTAATCTATCGCTGGCATTTTATGCAGATTTCAAGAATTATTGTTACTAATTTCAGCAATGTTTGAATATAACTATTCAATCGTTCTTATATCTACGTGTAATTTGGACTTCTGAAGTGTATTCTATTTTCTTTACATATCTGTACATAGTATTAATCTGAAATATAGATATTATTATTATTATTATTATTATTATTATTATTATTATTATTATTATTATTATTATTGGTTTATTATTATTATTATTATTAATGTTGGTTCTCTGACCTCTATAAGCTTTACTTTTTCTCAGTGCATTACCAAGCATAACTAAGCACTCCTTATTCTATAGCCTTTTATGCAATGTTAACAGCGTTCCAGTCATTTCTGCATATTAAGTTGCTGGCGAATTTATCATTTTTCCTGCCTTGCCCTTCCAGGCCATTTTGCCATTAAAATTGTTATTTCTTGCAGCTTGATAACCAAAGTCCAGTTCATGGAAAGGCAAAGAGTAATATAGCCTCTCTGCAGATTCACGTGGGTCACTAACGCCTCTATTTCTATCAAGACTTCGTGGAATAGATGCCAATTCACACTGTTTCACATGTGAAAATGGCCTTTTCTGAAAAAAAATTGAACTACCTAGTGAAGAAAACGTTGTTTGTCTTCACTGCACTGTACAGTATATAGATATATGCATACTGTAAATAATATATATATATATATATATATATATATATATATATATATATATATATATATATATATATATATATATATATATATATATATATATATATATATATGTACATATATTTATATATATATATATATATATATATATATATATTTATATATATATATATATATATATATATGTAACTGTACATGTCCTGTATATGAAAGCATTATAGCAATACACTTGTCTATATGTAACTGGACCCAGGTTAGTCCTTTAGATGAAGAATATAACGATATATATATATATATGTGTGTATGTATATATATATATATATATATATTATATATATATATATATATATATATATATATATATATATATATATGTGTGTGTGTGTGGTTATGTATTGTATGTAAAACAGAGAGATCACGATTTTCTCAATAGCTACATTATATTTCCGAGTCCAAGAGCATTTTCACTTTACGTAATGTAGAGTATTATAGTTTTATTACAATTTATGAAAACAACCGATATAAGAATAGTAGAATTTTCACAACTGCGCATTGTTACCCTCATCTTTTTAGTTTGAACGATGAGTCGTTAAATTTAATTAGCCGAGTATGAATATAAAACTACGTACCCATATTCTTTAAATGAACAGCTTTTCGCCACTTTTTAACAGATTTACGAAAGAACGAGTTGCCTTTGTGCGGCTTATTTGGGTTTTAATTTGATAACGAATTTACTCCAATTTTTTTTAGCGAATATTTTTCTTTTTTTTTCAGAGTAACAGGTACTGCGATAGAAAACTGAAAAAGGAAAGGAAATAAAATTATCTGCCAGTTTGACAGAATATATGTCAGATTCAGATATATATAATTTAGGGAATACATATATGGCGACACACACACATATGCACACATCTTCAAACATGTACATATAGGTCTTCTAACAACAGAAAGTTAAGCAGGGTCATATATATATATATATACACACACACACACACACACACACACACACACACACACACACACACACATATATATATATATATATATATATATATATATATATATATATATATATATATATATATATATATATATATATATATATATATATATAAATAGTTACAAACATAGTTTAATATCGAATTCACTAAAACGTTGGAATAAATTACATCCAAATGCAACGATAACTAAAAAGTGATCTGCCACAGCCAGGATTCGAGCCTGGGCCTTTGGCTTAGAAACAAGCAAACTGTTGACCTGAATTGCTCGGCTATCAAAAGATAAATAAGCTGATATCGACAAGTGCACCTGCCACAGCCAGGATTCGAGCCTGGGCCTTTGTTTAGAAACAAGAAAACTGTTGACCTGAATTGCTCGGCTATCAAATGATAAATAAGCTGATATCGACTCTTCTGTACATATGGCTGTCGGATTCAGGTTCGGTACTTGGAATCAGTATTACTCATCTCCTCCATGATGGCTGATTAGTAAGCTTCTAACACTTGGCTAGATATGAAGTTTTATTCCTATACTCAAGTGGTTTTTCATATTTACAAAATAATATTAAGCTACAAATATCTTTAAATAATGAATTCAATATAAGTAGGAAATAATGTACAACCAATGAGAATTATAATGCATATACATACATACATACATACATACATACATACATACATACATACACATACATACACACACATATATATATATATATATATATATATATATATATATATATATATATATATATATATATATATATATATATATATCAATATTATATATGACTATATGCAGTACATATACATATAGTTACAAATTTCCCATGACTATCCAGTTCCCCTTACTTGAAAGCGTCTAACACTCACAGGATTTTAAGTCTTAAATGCATCTTCCCGACCTGGTTTGGAAAGAGTGCCTTTCTTATTAGACCACACCACAGGAACTCATTTACACACTCATGAATTGTTTGTAATCGCAAATATTACGCAACGAATACCCCTTACCATCGAAATCCTTTTAACAGAACTTTAGGTATACCGTACACATAATGGGAATTCTAATTAGCAAGTGCATCTACCCTGGCCAAGATTCCAACCTGTGTCTAATGTAGTATATATATTTACCATTAAGAAAGTTTCTCTTAGTGCAGGGTGATCCTGAGAAAGAAAAAACTCTCAATGGTCTCTGCTACATTCATACTGCAGCGGTTGAATCATGGATGAGGATCCCATTCAGAAAACGTCCTCAGCGTTTCGTCACTTCACACTGGCCCATACACAAACAATAACCATCAGCTTGTTGACAGCCCTGTACACTATGTCATTCACCTCTACATAGCACATAGTCTCGCATTCCCTAGATTTTCTGGACGATCCTTTACTGCAGTGGTTCTTAAACTTTTTTGCCTTGCGCCCCCCCTCTGCAATATGTATAGATCCCACGCCCCCACCCCCTACCCCTGAAATTTTTGCCAACTATAAACTATAAACAATATGTTGCCCGTTTGCTTATGTGAGTATATGGATGAATGGTAGATTTTTGTTTCATTGCTGTTCATTTTTTTTATAAGTATGTATGCACTGTTCTATATTTCAATTCATAAATTAGACTTGAAATGAAAACTGACTTATATTTTGAATTTTTTTTCCATGTTTTGAGATAATGATTAGAAAACATATGGAAGCAGTGATAATGTTTTTGACAATTTTGCAATTAATATCACAAATTAAAAAAAAATAATAGGCACCGTCGGGCAACCCTGCTTACGCCCCCCTTAGAAGCTTCTGGCGCCCCCTTAGGGGGGCGCGCCCCCAGTTTAAGAATCACTGCTTTACTGTGTCTCTTTCATTCGCGCTATCTTTCAGTCTGCGGTCTTTCTCTTCTCCTTCCTAAATGGATCAAGTGTTACGTGCGTGATTCCCCCGTAGGGTAGGTATATGCAGTCAGTATACCTCATGTAGTCCACTGTAGGGATTATTAGTGTTTTCGTAGGGTCCCTTCGGCCCTAGCTGCATCAGTGTTTAAGCGTTTTACCTGACCTCCATTCCTGTTTGCTTTCTTCAGTCTTGCTGTCCAGAACCTTTGAATTATAACATCTCAGTTCAGTGGTGGCTTTTCTCCTAGTTCATATTCTGATCTGGTATTTCATTTCCCTTATTTTCTGAATCTTTTTGTGTTGCTGTTCAACCACTCCAACTCTTCCTTTTCAGTCTTACTTTTGCACATACCTCATAGAAAGAGAGAACGAGAATCAGTCTTCTAACAATGTGACCAAGGTAATATAATGAACATCTACAGTACTACTCCTGTCTATTTGCTATGACGTAAAGAGAGGCAAACAGCTTCAGCATTCGTGGTGCTAGCTGCATCGTGAGTGCTTCTTTCCCTTTACCCTCAAGCTTTGGAACATTTCTCCTTGTTTTTGCTTTCCCAGACGTATTTCTTTTTAGAAGTTGGGTCTGTCTCTTTTCTATGCTTCACCTGTTTCCTTTTCTGCTCCTCGTTCTACCCTGATGATACAGAAATCAGTGGCAGAAGCTCAATATCGAACTTTAATGAAGATGAGATATTGCAAACTCTAGGAATAAAGTATATTTCACGACACGATTTCGAGAAGTCACATCACTTCCCCAGTGTGGAATGTGCTACTCACTCACGTTACATATAAAAAAGAAATCTAGACTGCTTGAAAAGCACACAGAACAAATATACCTGTTTATTGAAATATTTGCCCTCGCTAAAACACCCAAACAGAATTTAGTTAATTTACAGTAGAACGAAACAACGCAATAGTTTTAATCACAAAATACTTAAGATAATATACAGAAACTAAAACGTAAGATAACATGAGGCAACCTGCAGTTAGGCATATCAAGTTTCTTTTCATATAATTCTCAATGACCGTGCATGTATATTCTGCACTTTGTGGAATACTCCTTCTGAAATGGGTGCGTTCTTTGAAAAATTAAAAAAAATAATCAAATACACTTTTTCTTAAATGATATCTCGCATGATGCTCCCACATCAAAAAGAAATATAAAAAGACACCTAAAATGCAACATACATCACACAAAGCTATTACAACTACTTTTTATTAAAGATATACTAAAAACCAGACGAATGACACAGTTCCTCTGTAACAGTTTAAACCTCACAGAATCACACTACATCTTGGAAACTCAAATTAACACCACAGAGCACCTATAAAATCTCAGAAAAAGCTACAGGGGCACCTTACTGAGGCACTGTGCGTTTGCCAGTTGTAACACAGCGCCCTTACAACGGCTTAGATCTACCAAGAACACGCAAAGCTATCACGCCAACTCAAACCTTCAAACCAAATCTACTACGTCAACTTCAACCAATCACAGTGACAAGACGATGCTGTAGCAACCAACGCCAGAATTCAAGCACAAACAAAACTCACACAGAAAGCAACAAAAGCGCAAGAACCGGAGCTCCGATGAACAAGCGATTTACTCTGGCATGCACATGTGAAAGCACATTCGGAGCCAGTGGTGCGTTTATTGACGCTCACCGGAACACCGGCGGCTCTGTGATATTGGCGTATATCCGAGGCATGGGAGATTCTCTCGTTGGCGGCCCACTTTCCCAAATTGCTTGCATCGGGACCTAACAATTATAGGCCCAGTTAACAGCAACCCTGCAGGGGTAAGATAGCATAATCGGATTGTCGCTCCCCCTAACGCCATTGACCCGGCTTTTCGTCCTAATGGACAATTTGGGCTTTATCAGTTAGGCCGATTTTTATTTCTTATTTCATTTGTTTATTCTTTTTTTTTTTTGAAGGACGCGATTGCAGTTTCAATCAAATAGGGGATTAGGGATTTTGGATTCACTGATTTCCCAATAGTTTATTTTTGAAACATACACTGAAATAAGAAAGGTATAAACGAGGTCAAAATACATTTCAGTTTCATCTATAGATCTTCTCAAAATTTATTCATAAATATGAATATAGTTATTAGATAAGAGGAAATCTTAACAACTTAAATTTTACGTCTGGTTACACAGTTACAGAGTTTCATGATAATTATTCCAAGCTTAGTCGTAATGTGACACGTATTGACCAACAAGAAGCATCTTTAATATTCATATTTCTATTTTGCTCTTGAATCTAAATTGCTCTTCTGCCATCAGACTTGCCCAGAAAATTTATAACCAATTTCCACGAAATTTTGAGTGTGGTCAGACGTCGGTAAGGGACATATGATGTGTATCTGGCAAGACAGGCAGAGTAGCAACTAAACCGTGATTTAAAAAGGGCAGAGAAATACACACACACACACATACACAAACACACACACTGACATACATATATATATATATATATATATATATATATATATATATATATATATATATATATATATATATATATATATGTGTATGTGTATATATATATATATATATATATGTATATATATGTGTATGTATGTGTATATATATATATATATATACATATATATACATATATATATATATATATATATATATATATATATATATATATATATATATATATATATATATATATATATATATATATATATATATATATATATATATATATATATATATATATATAAATATAAGTGGATGTTTGTTTATTTGTTTGTCCACTACAGAAATCAGAACCGCTTTACAGACCCAGACAAAATTTTGCACACGGCTTCTATGTCACCCCAGAGAGGTTTATAACTCAAAACCAAACCCCTACCCCGTGACAGACATACAAACACAGACAAAACAAATGAAATTCTAGTTTTTGAGTCACCTTTTCCTTCAGTTTTCTAGGTTTATTCTCATTTTTCACCTGACACTCCACCTTTTTTTCTGGCACTGCCAGACATATGATTAATCTATACACTAAACCCAAATCGCCTATAACATCAATCTTTAACCAGAATTTACGGGAAATTTTATAATAATTTATGAGAATTATTAATATAATTGTTTATTACCTCAATAAAATCAACATTGAAGACCTATATTGGTTTAAATGTGGCTTACAATCCTCGCCATGGAAAAAACAGACCAAACGCTTCTGTGATAGACACACCCCCTCAGAAAATTACTGGCACTGAAATTACCACCTTTTTATCAGTGTTCATTTTAAGCCAAGCGTATCTTAATCATACCTTGCCAATAAAATATAAATTCTTAAGTACCTTGTGGTATTGCCATCATCTTATATAACTACTTCATCAACACAAAAAAAAAAAAATTCGTAGTTATGGGCACAACTTTGGATATCAAGAAATAATTCATCGACGAGACGAAACAAATCCATCGCCATTCACGCATGCATATTAGCTGACTAAATGCTTCTGTGATAAAACTACCCCCTCATTAAAAAATACTCGAGACGAAAATACCACATTTTTTTAGTGTTCATCTTCAGCTAAACATATCTTAATTATACCTCACCAATAAAATACAAATTCTCAAGTACCTTGAGGTATTACCATCATCATATCTAAGTACTAAGTCCACTAAAAAATCACCATTCATCGACAATTTCTATATTAGACCATTCAGATCGCCTAACTTTCTATATTAGAAACATCAAAGGAAACTGAAATTCGTTAGACTTCAGGAAACCGAAAACACTTGCAGCTGTTTTTACAGTGTCTAAAATAATCAATAGTAATAATAATTTAATATTTACTGCCAAACGCTATTTTCGTTAAGACCGACGTCAACATGTATGATATTTCGTTTTTTTTCTCTCTCTCTTATTCGTTCAAATCATTTTAATTCGTTCGACTGCTTCATGACATTACTGTGACGTAATCTTTATAAAGTCGGTTTAAATGAGGTCTAAAATTAATTATCGTGTAGTTAGGCAATACCACCACGTACACCAACTTCACCATACTGCCTCTACCAAACGTTCTCTCTCTTTCTCTCTCTCTTTCACGGCATCACTCAAACAATCTGGAGAGGAATTTATCTATGAGGTTTTTAACTATTGCCAGGTAAATTCTTGCTTGCAATGTCTCTCTCTCTCTCTCTCTCTCTCTCTCTCTCTCTCTCTCTCTCTCTCTCTTCTCTCATTTATAAACTCCCTTTATGAATGGGGTTAAACACCAAGTCATTCTAGAAAAATCCCGAGAATGTTTGCCGCTGCAAGTTAATCTCTTCTCTCTCTCTCTCTCTCTCTCTCTCTCTCTCTCTCTCTTTTCACCACTTTAATTAGATCTCAGGATATGTGTATCTAATATATATCACGTTTATTTAAAGTAATGAATTCTCAGAATTATTAATCAAAAGGACAGAAAAGTATTTTTAGTGATAGTACACATACTTTACACAACAAAACAATTCAAAGGGGACCTGAATTCAGTTCTTTCCGGGCAGCGCCTGGTTGGTCATCTTTAATTAGATATATGACTATTTATCACATCAGGATATACAATGTACACAAAGTCCTTTAATATATCAAGTTTATTTTTTTTTGAAAGTAATGAATTCACGGACAGAATTATTAATCAACCAGTCGGCCACAAGGAGGTATAAAGAAAATCTCCCATTTCAGTGATAGTATCCACCCACCTCTGCCATGTTACGTGTGGTGTGTTTTACACGACAAAACAATTTTCATCACCGGGGAAATACAAACGAATTCACTCTACCTCGGAAGTAATATATTTTCATATATGTTACCGAAGGGGAATTTTTTTTTAGGTGATTTCCACCGTCCCGTGGGATCGAACCAGCGACGGACGGGAGAATCAGGACTACAGTGACACGCTAACCAGTCGGCCACCAGGTATAAATGAATATCTCCCATCAGCCCACCCGTCGAACTCAGGTGTTTTGCGTTTAGACGATATCCATATGCCATGTTATAGTGTGTTTGTATATATATTATGACTATTTATCACATCACCGTGATTCATATACAATCAGAAAGCTACAAACGTCCTTTAATATATATATCGGAAGTAATATATTTTCATATATGTTACCGAAGGGGAATTTTTTTTTTTTTTTTTTTTTTTTTTTTATATAGTCCACCGTCCCGTGGGATCGAACCAGCGACGGACGGGAGAATCATATATAGTAGAGGTATAAATGAATACCATCTCCCATCAGCCCATCGAACTCAGGTGTTTTGCGTTTGGAGACGATATCCATGTTTGTATATATATTATGACTATTTATCACATATGATATACAATCAGAAATTCAAACGTCCTTTAATATCCAATTCACTCTATGAAGTAATATACAAATATGTTACCGAAGGGGAATTTTTTAGGTGATAATAAGTCCACCGTCCCGTTATTAGCGACGGACGGGAGAATCAGGAATAAACCAACATATATAAGCAATTTAATTGATTATTCTCAGGAAGTTACAGAATCAAGATACACAGGTTTTCTTCCCTTTCAAAACTGGGGGTGGGGGGTTGGTATCCTGAGCCAACAAATTTAGACGCCAAGTCACAAATGAATCTTTAGCGAAAGACTGAGTTCTGCAAGCCTGACGTTTTCTTGTTAATGACTTCTGGTTTAACTATGTTCATGATTAGAGACAAGAAAATTTAAAATTATTGCTGTTTTGAGAAACCAACTGACGATTACAAAATACCAGAAGCCATATGATAAAAAATGCACAATTGTCAATTGTAAGGTAAAGTTTCTTACAAACTGCTTCCATCGCTTTATCAAAATTTGTCCAAAAAAAGGGTTACTGAACGAAAAAGAAAGCCCTTAGAATGTGGTAACTTAATTTCTTTCTTATAAGAAGCATCTTCCCCTTACAATTGTTCAGCACTTTCCTGTTTGGCCGAAATAACAACTACGGCAAAAAAACCAATAACAGTTTTGAAGAGTTCTGTTCCATTTCTTTAAAGAAATTCAGTAACTGTCTACAAATAATCTAAGATGATTCAATAAGAAACAAATCTCTAGCAAGCGCAATTCACAGATAAATATACACTGGAATCTTCTCTGGAAATAAACTGCAACAAATGCATGCTACTAAAGTCAGCGAAGACGATGATTGCATTTTGTCTGCATGGCTCGGTGCTCATGCACTTGGAATACGCTCCATCGCTTTTTCTTAATCATACTTTACGTTCGTTTTTTACTGTGTCGCTGCCATTTCGTATCTCCGAGCTAGAAAGGTTCTGCACAAAGAGTGATATCGTTGCACTCAATTTGTAAAAAGACTTGTTCTATAACGCTCAAGCGACGCTCTCAAATTCAAGATTTACATAGAGAGAGAGAGAGAGAGAGAGAGAGAGAGAGAGAGAGAGAGAGAGAGAGAGAGAGAGAGAGAGCGGGAAGGAGCGAGTAAGAAATGAAGTTTATTAGGAAGCAAATCGGATTCGATAAGACGTAGGTAACATTTACAGCTACAAATATTCGCAAATTTCGCACAGCAAACTTTCCCAATAATCGTTAAATTACCAAGTGACATCTCTTGAAGGGTGTGGCCAATCATTTCTTTCTCTATCTTCCTCTTTTCAAGATGGCCAACGGAACATGCAGCTAACAACTGAAGGGGGTCAAAGACCTTTAAATACGAAATGTAGAGCGAAATTGCTTGGCAAAAAGGATCAAATGGCCTTCAGATTTTTCATGTGAAACCGAGAGAAGTAACTACTAAATTTCCTTTTGAATGGAACATTAGCCGAAATAGTTTCTCAAAGGGCGATTTTAGCGTTTAGTAATATGATGTATGATCACTCCAGACGTCTGGAGTGTCGGAGCATCGTAAATGTTTAAGTATACAGTTGAAAATCAGAATTTATTTAAATGCAAGCCAACTGTACATGTTCAAAATACCACCTAGAGACAAGGCAATGAGTTATGAAGTAAGGTTTTCAATAGAAGCTTCGAATAAAATATCTGGTTGGTGATTCCGAAATCATAAGATAGCTTTCTTGAATAAAATGCAAGCGATATTCTTAACAGATATGTGAGTCTATTGTCAAAACATTGTCCGACAAACAGAAGTTATCTGATGAAACAAGTGCAATCAGAGAAGAATAACCTCCATTAGCATGTTATATGACCTTGACCTTTCAATGTCAACATTGGGGGCTTAATAACTGTGTATCAGGATATGATTTATCGGTATGAAACCATGAATCAATTAAACAGCGGAAAATCTTCTACCTCATGACGTTTATAATTCATCATTATGAAATGTGTTTCACAAGTATACAGCAGATTGGGAAGAATTTAAGCCACAAAAACTCTCTTAGTACCAAACCTGGAAAACATAATCATTAAACACTGACTATTAATACAAAACTCTAGACGAATTTGAAAGAAATTATATATTATTCATTGATGGAGCATGTAAACTACTAAAAATTCGTGACCTGGACCTCTAAAATTTGTGACCTGGACCTCTACCTCCTCATTCTTAATTTGTCATGCTAACACCCGGACGGAAAAGTATTAACGAAAGAGGGGGACATTGTAAAGAGATGGAGGGAACATTAAAAGAAGAAAGTGACTGATTGATAGAGGGAGATAGATGCCCAAATTTAAGAAATGTAAAGAATGGTAAAGTTGCTGGTCCAGATAGCCTACCTGTTGAGTCATGGAAGACACTGGGCGATGAGGAAACGGATATAAGGTGGGAGTTAATGAAGAAAAGTATGTGACATGAAAATATACCAGAAAATGGAGAGATAACCGATTTTTTTATTGAGAGGAGACATGTCAATTTACGAGAACTGTGGAGGATTTGAATTAATGGTCAAACGTACATAGGAGGCCAAGATCGGAAGGCAGCATCTAATCTTTCTGAAAGGGATTGGTACAAGTTATGGTGTACAGCCAGGTAACGGAGAAGTCAAAAACTATATGTAGAGTACCTAAACAGGGTGTGTGGATGGAACAGTTTGAGGGAGCGGGAGCCACTCAAAAAATATTTGAGACTAATTAGTGAAGTACTCAAGGGATGGATAGCAGCTCTTAGGTGAAGGTAGGACTCCTCCAGGGATCAGCGCTGAGCCCGTTCTTGTTCAATATCGTGCCGGATGTAATGACCGAGGATGTATGGGAGGAGAGGAAAGGAACCTCATAGTGTATGTTATACCATGATGTCATCGGTCTGGTTATAGAAAATAGAGAGGAGCCACGTTGGTGGAAACATGCCTTAGAGAACAGAGGTATGAAAATAAGTTGGACAGAGACTTAACATATGACAAATGGGATGGATGGTGACCAGGGAGCCACGATTAAGCTGGGAGAAGTGAACATTAGGAGTGTATAGCATCTGGGCTCGATATTACATACCGTAGGTGATGAGGACAAAGAGGGTAACTATGGAATTAAAGAAAGCCCTTACTAGGCTGAAAGCAGGGTTCATAAAGTGGTGGTAAGAACTGCCGTGTTGTATGGGTTAAAAGCGACACAAGTGAATTAGATAAGTTGAAACTGGTAAAATCAATGGAAGTCGGCCGAGAGGAAGACCTAGACAAAAATATATGGATGGATTTAGAATGACTGGAGGAAGAATGTCTGCAGCTCAGTTGCCATGAACGTCCTTGGCAATATGGCACCTGGATGATGATGATGAAAGTGGCGGAAATGAGGATGCCCAGAAGAATGACTGGCGTGACGAGAGGAGACAAGGTAAGCAGAAGTCACTGAAGTGTCGAAGAAGGTCCAAAAAAAGTCATGACTGAGATGGTTTGGGCTTCTCGTGAGGAGGGGAGATAAATAGCGACATGTTCAACGAGGGATAAAGGAAATGGAGGTGATAAAGGCTCGAAGGAGCGGAGGGCACAAGAGGAGACGAAGAGACTGCTTTTGTAAAGGTAGGAGAAGCAAAGGAATAGACGAAGGGAGAACGCAAGATACAATACTGAGTAATAATTTCGTTTATTATGAGAGTTCTCTTGATAAATCTAGTAACTATTTAATTCTTTATAAAATTTCTCAGATATGAAAAATAAGCTGAAATGTTCAACTCATACCAGAGCTTAACAGGGGTTTAAGATTGCAAATTACAGATTTTTTTATTGTAAAAAATGTAAAAAATCTTTGAATTCTCAGTTTTTACAAGCTATGAAAGATTTAATGGGGAAAATCAATGAATGATTATATATAATCAAATCGTCTCGTTTGGCTAAGGCTTTACGGGTTTCAAGGTCACTCTTACTAAAATAAGGGAGCCCAGTTTGTTTTGAGTTTGAAAAAAGCACCATGAGACAACGACATCAACTCATTTTGAAGTCTGCTTAGGCCCTGACGCAAATTAAGATTTTTTAGTCTATGGAACAAGAATTCGAGGGGCAAATAGAATTGGCAAAAGTTTGGCTTATAATGGGGTAAACAAAAGTCCAATCCAAAGGACAAAAGGAACTCTTCACGTTTTGACAATACATACCTAGAAAAGTTAAATACTGCCTTGTGATAGCCATGGAATTTAGGTAATACAATTCCCAGATAGGAGAGCTTTTTGTTATGTCGCCTCTGAGTAGTATTAATAAAATGTTGACTGCTGTCATTGAACAGTTTGGTAAAAATAATCCTATCAACAATAGAAAAAGACTCAAGCACCTCATTGCGGAAGGTAATGGACAGCTTGTTCAAACGTTCAGTGGCTTTCTGTTTACAGCTTATTTCGTAGTTTAATAAATATTTAGTGGTATCAATATAAAACTGTGAATGATAAAGAGACTTCTTATATACCTTGAATTTAATGAAATTAGGAATGACATTATTAATTCAACAGTATTGTAGGAAATCTAAACCTAGGCTTGCGACGTTTGTGAAGAAGGGCTGGGCCATTTCTCCACTTAGAATTAAGCAATTTTATATTTATTTTTAATTTTTTAAAAATTCATTTGGAGTGTGTTGTGATTTTGCTATTTTTAATGTGCTCTTGTGTAACCCTATGTGTCCATATGTAACATGATTTATGCTTTGTATGTGTGTATTTAAGTGTACTCTAGTGCGTGTAATTTTAAACAGCCTTAATAGATTTTTAAAGACTAATGTTTTAACGTAATTCAGTTTTAGCCGTTCAGTACTTTTATTAATTTATTTGATTTTCCATAGAATTCCCTGGTGATGTGATTATGAATCACGAAACATAGGAAGCAATAAAGGTGTGAATCTCCAGGGTATTCCTGCCCTTGACTACGATTTATGTATGTGCATCAAATCTGCCAGATTTGTGTGATATATACATACATACATATATATATATATATATATATATATATATATATATATATATATATATATATATATATATATATATATATATATATATATATATATATATATATATATATATACATATATATATACATGTGTGTGTATGTGTGTGCTATATGTATGTATATATATATATATATATAGTATGTTTATATATATATATATATATATATATATATATATATATATATATATATATATGTGTATGTAATTTATATATATCATACAGTGAATGTACCTGTTAGAAAGAGCAACTAATTAACAGTGCATTGTTGCTAATTACTCATGAATCATTAAACATCTACGCGTTTAAAAATGTCAATACCAAATATTTACAACTGGATTTTGATTACAGTAGAGTTCAAATCATATATACTCAGTTTCAACTTAATCATTACCCCAGAGAATATAAGGAAAAGTTCCTTATTAACTCTCTATGATTTCTATATGTACTTCTCCACATACACACATACATACATACAGTACACATATACATACATGTGTGTCTGTGGAGAAGTACATATAGAACTCGTAGAGAGTTAATAAGGAACTTCTCCTTATATTCTCTGTGATAATGATTAAGTTGAAATTGAGTATATACGATTTGAACTCTGCTGTAATCAAAATCCAGTTGTAAATAGTTAGCGTGGACATTTATTATACACGTAGATGTTTGATGAGTCACGAGTAATCAGCAACAATGCACGTTAATTAGTTGCTTTTTATAACAGGCACACTCACTTATGATATACAGGCGGAAGAGTCCGTAAAAGAAAACATAAGCGAAACCCACATTTGCGCCCATCTAATCTATCGCCGCATCTTACATTTGCGTTGGTAAGAGCACTCACTCCAGAGCTATTTATTCTCTCTCAAATCTATGAGCGAAAATGGATTCCGAAGATACAAAATCTTTTGCAATATTCCAATCTCGAGGAGGGAATGGCGCTTGGACGGAGGAAGATGTGGGGGGGGGGGGATGGGGGAGATGAGGGAAAGGTGGTTAGAGGGAGACGGGTGGAGGAAGGGGAAGCGTTGGGGAGAGAGCGGAGGAGAGGGG
>NC_089799.1:34602113-34617113 GCF_040412425.1 Macrobrachium rosenbergii | reverse complement strand
GAGTTTCATTGGTAAGACCAACATTCTGCAACAGATCCCTTGCCTAACACGACAACCAAAAAATTGTATTTTTACAATACCCAACGAACGCTCAAAAGAGAAAAGCAAATAAAAATATATAAAAATATTACCTCCTTTTTCATGTCACCGCGCTTTTAAATCGATTGCAGACTTAAATGTGCGAAGTACAGTCAATTATGAAGTATACTGGGGGAATGTTATTATTGCAAAAGTCTCTATATGTTTCCATAAAAGCTTCCCTTTTCTTCAAACCTTTTGTCGAGATCCTGCATTTTGCTTTGCCTCAGCCTTTCTGTGACTCGATCCTTGTCTAATCATAACACTGTGAGGTACCTTACCTCACAAGTTCTACATACCTGCCTACAGCCCTTTGTTGGCCGAACCGGTTGAGCTTCAGACTATCACTCGATGGGCCGGAGTTCAATTCCCGCGGCCGGCTGATGAAGAGTTAGAGGAATTTATTTTTGGTGATAGAAATTCATTTCTCGCTATAATGTCGTTCGGATTCCACAATAAGCTGTAGGTCCCGTTGCTAAGTAACCAATTGGTTCTTAGCCACGTAAAATAAGTCTAATCCTTCGGGCCAGCCCTAGGAGAGCTGTTAATCAGCTCAGTGGTCTGGTAAAACTAAGGTATACTTAACTTTAACTCTACATACCTGCCTTCTTTTCTTGTTTCCATTAATAATCTTCACCTTTCTTCTTACTATCCTTTTCTTTCTAATTTCTATTTTTACAAATGTTTCCTGACTCTTAATGTTTTGTTCAGTTTCTTTTTTGTCGCCGAGGAACGATGGATCATAAGTAAATATTAAACACCTCATACTCCATTCATGTCCCTTTCCTTGTGCTGTTTAACAACTTTTCCCTCCCTTCTTTCAAACAAACTTTTATACCAAACCAGTCATTCTCATTCTAATGTATATACATGCAAACACAAGGTTCACTTTTGCCATGAAATCTTCAAATCAGTCTAAATGAATTGCCCTGTACGTCGTCCATATTGTTTCTAACTTTTCCGTCTTTGAGAAACAAAATTTCTAAGAGGACTTGCATCAGAAATTAAGAAGAGAAACCTTTTTATTTTCCAAACTCTAGAGTAAAGGGAATATGATTATTTCAACGCTTCGCCCTAGCAAATAAAAAAAAAAAAATTGAATTGCATATCAACTGTGCCATATAAATCGAGTTAAGTTCCTCTGCACCAAGGCTATTAGCTCTCCATTTGTGTATATTTTTTAGCAGTAATTTTGCGGGAAAGATCTTGCAGCTCAGTAGCAACTGTATTTGTAAAAAGTGTGTCAGTGAGAAAAGTTCTCGAGGATTATCATTATCTCGTCTGCATTGTATTGTACACTAATCTAGACTTTCGAAAAGGGATTATATTAGTTATCAAAGCAAAAATGAAGGAACACAAATAAATACCTTCAATATCTTTCTATTATTTCTACCATCATCATTACCCAAAATAGTTATACCACTATTATTTCTGATGCAAAAACAATGATGATAACAATTTAGAAAAATCGATCAGTTTTCTAAAAGAGTACATTCGATGATACTTAATTAACTTGAAGATGATGATGATGATGAATATAATGATAACGAAAAGAAAGTGGTCTCTAAGAAGAACTTACCAACTTTACAACTTTTTCAAGAGCTAACTGAAACGAATCCATCTTAACTTTTATACTAACTTCAAGGACTTTATAACCTCTTTAAGGATATACAAAAGAAGACTAAGATCCGTCTTTCATGATGGCCCCCCAGAATTAGGGATTAAAAGGAAACATTAACAGGAAGGAGAGTGACAATATTCAGTAAAGAAGTTTTTCAACTACGAAACTGGACCAAAAGGCAGACATAGATGAACAGCCTGGCTTATTTGCAAACAGGAAAAATTGAGATTCGTGAAAGCAATAGCGAATAAAAATCTCTCTCTCTCTCTCTCTCTCTCTCTCTCTCTCTCTCTCTCTCTCTCTCTCTCTCCTATTCTGATGAGGATTTTAAAAACGCCACTTCCTTTGCTGAGTGCTAAAAATGCTACCAGAAGGTTCATTTTCACTAGTGTTCCAGTTTGATGCATAATTTTCTGTGTTTTGGGGACACTAAAGTATCAATTCGCACGACTTCATTGGATAATGCTTACGTATTCATTTTCTATTTGTCTTTTATTCTAAACCAAATGGTATACCTATACGTAATTCCTCTTCCCCACGTTCTCTTATGAGTAGAAAATTCACAGCTTAAAAAGTCTGCGAGGCACCTTGAATCATCCTTTATTAATTTTCGTCCCGAGATCCAAGTTACCATCAACGTTTGTTTTAATTTTGTTTTCAAGTTGCTGCCGGGTTTTCACTCGATCAACTCACGAAGCCGCTTGCCCACCAACAGCTTCCAGTATCCCTTGTCTCTCTAACTAAAGTAACTCTTTACAGCTCCAAAAATGTCCTTTACCTGGGATAGATCATAAAAAACGGCTGACGGCTTCTCTTATAACTGTGTCTGAAGTCTCCTTAACTCACAAGTCATTAATGGAGATATGAGACATGAGGTTTGATTGCATTTTCCATGATTAAAAAAAATTAGCTCTGCTACTTATTTAAGTAACTTCGGCCTTCAACTTGGAAAGATATCTCAGTTCACCATATTTTTTATTTTTCAACTGCGAATGCAGCGACCTCACGCTTGCATGGCGTCACGTCCCATACTAAGGATTTTACACTGATAAGTGTAAATCGATGCATCTAATTCTTTTAAAAATAAATCTATTCCTACCTTGAATCTTGAATTGTTTCTATTTAACCGAAAGTACCACGCTCCAAAATTAAAATTTTTTTCAGCTATTATTCAATAATTTATTAATTTTACTTAGTAATCTTTGCAAATGTTTTTCTCTAGGCTTCCTTCAAATCCATCTTTTACGTGATATACCAGGCTTCTTAATTATGTATAAAAGGGTTCCAAGGCCAGAGCAAACTTTCTAATCATGTAAACTACTTTCTAAACAAAATATTTCTGTCTATATATACTCTTCTTGTTTCGATTACGTTAGCAAACTTCCCATGACAAAAATCGACAGTGAAACTGAATTACCTTATCTTAGATTCTGTACTGAACTGTTTCCAAACCACGCGGCTCTTCAGCCTTTTTAAGTTAGCGAGATAAAAGTATAGCAAAAAGTACTTGATAATAATGAACTTACAGTTGATGGTTGCCAAGAAGCTGTGTTACCAAATTGCCCCAAATTTACCGAGAAGTACAACATCTGTCTCACAAAGTCACTTGCAAAATGCAAAAGTTGTGTGGTGGGTAGTTACTCAGTGTAACGATGGCATAATTTATTTTGCAAATTAAGATGAGTTTACTTCACTGTATAATCGATAGTTCAGAGGCACATACATTCAGTATACGGACAGTTCCTCTATATTTTTTATAAGCAGAGGCGACAACTTTATAACTCTATTAAACATCCGGCGATAATGCACGTGAGTCTGGAAAAACAATCATAAACAACAGTTCAGGACAGTACTCAGGTCATAAAAGGAATTATCCACTAACTATTGAACAGTTTTGAAAAGATGTAGAAAAATAAAAACCAATAAAAGAAAAATTCGGTAGGACATCACCTAGCACCTTTCAGAAAACTTATAAATAAGCCAAAAGGATCTAAAAAGTCAGTTGCATTTTGCGAGATGTAGTCTATCGGTAGATCGAACTTACACAAGATGATATGATCACATCCAAGCAGAAAAGCAGGAACGCGTGTGAATATATGTGTGTATGTGTGTGTGTGTGTGTGTGTGTGAGAGAGAGAGAGAGAGAATCTGGGCGTTTAAGATTACACCTCAAAATGGGGACAAAAATCTAAACCTTGTACCGATTTAGCGGCACAGCAATGCAATAAAAGGAATAATGACTGAAATGAAAGCCTCAGGGGCCAAGATGTTTACAAAACAAATGAGAACACGATAAAAAGAATATTTGATATTGGGGAAAATAAAATCCCTGCGGAGTTGTACTGAAAAAAACAAAGACGTTTAATGACAAGCTGCCACCAGTTTGTTTTATTGCCACCCTCTGAAATTACAACCTTGTTAATTCTCGGTGATTTAATGGATCAAAATAATTGAGAATCGTTTCCGATTGCAGTTGCATCAAAGAAATGAATTGCGTGGAAAATGTTGCTTAAAATTTCAGATTTGGATTTCTTGTTCGTTTCGGAGACTGATGAAATGTTGGTTAATGTTAATTTTTAGTGCTTTGAACCATAAAATCTGTTGAGTGAATGTTAAGATTTTCTAATTGCATATAAGCTTCAGCTATTGTAAAACTGATCAGTAATAGAAATCAGAGAGTCACAATGGTTACCTGGTAGTCATTTTGGAATATACAACTATATTTTGAGATTACTTAGCAATCATAGCATTATAATTCCCATGTTAAAATAATTATGAATCTTCAGATAAACTAACATAAATATAGTTTAACTGTTAATTTTGACTGACATCGCTTTTTTTTTTTTTGCCTGACATATGTGCGTTTGTATACTCCCAAACAAACAACACATGCACATACATAAGGGCGAACTTGCCCTAACACAAACACATTTACACACACCCATCCACAACCACCCACATACACGATCACATACGCACACATTCACAAGCACATACACACACACACACAAGTTACAATCATATTAAATCATATACAGTACTAACTGTCTATCTTTCTATCGATTTATATGTTTACGTATGAAGGTTCCTCAAATACACACACACACACACACATGTATGTACTGTATATAGATAGTCAGTATTGCATATGATTAAAATATTATTGTTAATTGTTCCTTAAAAGCAAAGGGATGAAACCAAGCTGACAATGTGTTTCCCACATCTATTTATGGTCGCACATTCGCGTTGGCTGGAGCTTAAAGGATAAAGGAAAATGTTCCAACTAGAAAAAACGGCGCACTTCGCCTCAATGGTATCCTTGGAAACAAAATTAAGGTAAGTGGAGCTTAATTACCTAAACTTTAAAAACTTAATTACAAACTTATGAAAGTCTTCCAGTCTGTTACCAAATAAAAATATCAACAGAAAGGCTGACGGTTTCTCCTTTACTAAAATTTTCGTGGCGAAAATGGAACGAAAGTTTCGCTTACAGACAAAGCGAATTCAAGGACAATATAAGGCCTTGGAAACCAAAGACTTGTTTTGAGTCGGAATTTCCAGACATTAAATATTGTAAAGTCAGCCTTGTCCGGACTAAATGTGGTTTAGATTACTTAATGTAGAGGCGAAGTATTACATACACACACATACACACACACACACACACACACACACACACACACACACACACACACACACACATATATATATATATATATATATATATATATATATATATATATATATATATATATATATATATATATATATATATATATATATATATATATATATATATATATATATATATATATATATATTTATTTATTTATATACATATTTATATTTATATATCTATATATTTATATATATATATATATATATATATATATATATATATATTTATTTATTTATATACATACTTATATATATATACACACAACACACACACATATATATATATATATATATATATATATATATATATATATATATATATATATATATATATATATATATATATATATATATATATATATATATATATATATATATTTATATATTTATATACATACTTATATATATATATATATATATATATATATATATATATATATCTTTATATTTATTGAAATAATAATAATGATTGTAGTTCCGCGGACTAAAATGTTGTAGGCTTTGGTTGTTCTAAAGCCACATGCTTAGAAAACGAAAGAAAAATGTAGACCTTACTCACCGGTCATCCAGCATAAAGAAGTAATTATTCAACCCTAGGCTGACCAGCTCCCGGCACTTTTTTCCTCTTTGTCCTCTTAAAATCCCTTCAAATAGTATTGCCACTGTTCTCGATGTCCCATTCACAGGAAAATCCTTGAGGCAGAAATGCTGGGTGATCCCCGAACTATAGCAATAATGTCACCCTACCAACTAGCAACAGCGAGAAATCTGCAAAAGTTCACAGGTGCAGGATTTTCTAAAAAGTCACATGTCTGCTGATTCCAGTACCCTCACATAAGTGCCCTGCAGTCACAATGGCACTGTGAAGAGAAGTCACACCTTCAGGGGATGTGCCTGATGACCTGACCAACCCTGCTCAGAGAGAGAGAGAGAGAGAGAGAGAGAGAGAGAGAGAGAGAGAGAGAGAGAGAGAGAGAGACTAGTGAGTCATCTTGAAGTTTCATTTTTGGTTCATTTGTCTAAAAAGAAACAATTTCATGCGTGAGACTACTAGGACATGTAGACTGATGTAATGTTCTAGTTTCACAGTGATTTAGTTTGCTGAATTAATTTCATTTTATTTTTGCTTAATTGCAAAATTGTTGTCACGTGTAACATAGTAGGATGAATTGCAATAGCATTTGAGCTATTTTAACATCTCATGTTTATTTCCAACACTCAGTTTTTTGCATTTGTGTATATTCGTTTTGCATTCATTTTGTTTTCATTCTATCATTATTATTTTTGTATTTCATTATTTTATGCGAGTAAATTTTTTTTATCTTTGTTCATTTTTGTGCAAATAAACTGTGAGATGTAACATCCAGCGATGATTCTCAAAGTCCTTAACAATGAGCAGAGAAATTAAGCTGAAGCTTAAAGCCTCATATGTCATCGTAAATCTATTATTATTATTATTATTATTATTATTATTATTATTATTATTATTATTATTATTATTATTATTATTATTATTATATTGATGACACATTACGTGGCTCAGTCCAGAAGTGGTAAAAACTTTCCTAAGCAAGCGCAGAGTGGCGCATGCTCCAATAATACAAAATATGAATGAGCAAATAATGATAAACATACCATTAAGTTTAAATGTATACAACGTGCTTAAACAGCTGTTAAGGAAGGAACGTTTAATGATGCATTAAGGTGACAGATCTTTTCGCAGCTCTGGGTGTATAAGGACATCTATATCTTCCTGGAAACTATGACATCAAGGTATCTCAACACACTACGAAAGGAGATACGGGATTCTGAGTAGCTGACGCTAATTCGAAAAGTGCAGGCGAGCAATGAATAAGGTGTACCAAACTGAGGCATTTTCTTTAATAGTAAGTCCTTTAACGTTGTAAAGATAGTCTCATGACAACAATGTCATATGATTATAAACTTTCCATTCTTAAAAGTTAAAGCCTAGAAGCTAAAGTAATTTTGAAGGTTTCTCGGTATAAATTCCAAACTTGACGAGATTTCACTAGGTGATGACAAGGAAAATTGCTCCACATTTTTTGAGTTATTGAATCTTGGAGCGAAATGACATGTAGCTACTTAAGAGGAGAGTAAAGAAAAAATACTGCACTATAATCTATACATATACAGTCTTGTAATGAAAATCAGACCAACATAGAAACTGAATTCAGCTGGGAATTTCTTCAGCTTTGTCTAGAAAAATGCCTTTTTGAAATCTGTTGATGTTTCTTATGTTTAATTATTTTTTAATAGCAATTGAATTTTGAATAAACATACCTCTACATATGAATGGCTAATGTACGGCCAGGATTCAGTATATGATGAGACAATTATTGCAGCAAGATTCAAATTGAATTTTTATCCATGTTGAATCACGTTGATATTCGTTCTACAGACTTGGTTTAACTAAGGACCTGAAGAATTGTTTCTGTCTGAATAAGTGGAGATTTTTCCTTAAAAACGAAAAGTAACAAAAACACATGTGTAAATTTACATTCTTGCATTAGTTTTAGGTTGACGAAAATCGTGGCTAAAAATGTACTTCACTCTGTCAACAAATAATTCCAGTATCCTGAAATGAAATGTCAAATCCTTCTTTTAAATAGCTACACGAATTAAATGATACTTTCTGATAAAATATCCCCTTTCATCAAACAGTTGATGAGGCTGAATAACAGCTTGAATCAGAGAATAAAATTGCAACACACGGCTAATGTAGACTTTCAGCTTTTCAACAAATCTGTAGACATGAGGGTTTCAAACTGTCTTAGTCGAAAACAAGTCATTACTAAACATCATTGGTATATCTGTATCTGTTTGCTTTGGAACTTTATGACTGAACGTTTTCAAGTTCCAGCGTAATGATATAAACAGTAATGGAAAATCTACACCAGGTATAGCTTTAAACAAGTCATCGATACATGTTATTTAAAGCATTATCAATCCATATTAACACCCGGTATAAATACATTTAAGACAGCCTACTCTTTACATGTTAAATAATGCAGTTACAAGTTTTTCTTACGGTAGTTTTCTGATGTGTAATACCTTTCCTTTGTCTTGTCCTTTCGATATCACTATTACAATAAATATACTGTTACAATTCTACCATTGCAAAAAAGAATGTCCATACCACTATCTGATAAATTATTACAATAAAAATGCCATTAGAGTTATTATTATTATTATAATAAAAATGTCCATTGCACTGTTTGATAAATTTAAGTATCAACTTTCACTTTGTCCTTGACGAATAACATGATGTTCTTTCTTCAGTTTAATAGACGGCGAAGTCTTACTAATTCATCCATACATTTAAAGAATGTTGGAACTTTTAGTTAGGCACTTACGAAACTCAAAATGGGACGATACTGCCAGTTCAGAGGCAGAGGAAATATTTGACGGAAAATTTTCCCAAGAAAATAAAAAGCACCCTCGCTCTAAGAGAAGGAAATTCCTTGCCATGAAGTTTGATGTGATGCCTTAATAAATCAGCAAAGGTGCGTCTCTCTCTCTCTCTCTCTCTCTCTCTCTCTCTCTCTCTCTCTCTCTCTCTCTCTCTCTCTCTCTCTCTCTCGTGGCGCCAGGAAGCTTCCCGTTTTTTGCAACATGTATTTCGATAGATATTTTCATACAACTTATAGATAACGTTAACTATACATTTTTCAGTTAAGTTTACTTATGAAAAATTCTAACTGTAAACACGTAGGATTTCTTCCTTATATTAATTTCTTGCAATATGAAGACGTCTGCGAACGTAATCTATACGAAGGGAGATACGGAATAAACTAGCATTTGATGACAAATATGGCAGTAAAAGGATAACTGCAGTAAAAACAAACACGTATAATTAAAATTATTGTTTAAATGTTTGAAAATGTCTGTAAAAGACATCAAAATACTGTGTTCATACGCAAAAGATATTAGATTTTGTTCACATTCATAGTCAATGATTTTCCTAGCTTCTCGAAACCTAGAAAGGTCTTGGGTAATCTATATTGTCAGACATGTAAATTACTTCATTTCTTTTAACATAAAAGAGGCAAAAGTGAAAGACAGATGAGCTGAAAGTCTCTTGAATGCATTACTTACTGAGTTTGCCGAAGCGTTAGTAGTGTTTACTTTCCTTTTTTTTTACATTTCCTTTCCTAACGAGGTTTTCGAGTGGCTTCATAATTCCCTATGAGGAAATTTCTGAATTATGCAAAGGATTCACCAATGCATCGATAATCATAGGCTTCATGGGTTACAGGACGTTTTTAATTTCTCCACGCGAAGAAGGTGGATAATATTTTCTAAAAAAAATTGAGAAGTGTCGATTTTTTTTAATGATATTCAGGTGACCGTGTTTCGTAAATACTGTTGATGTTTTCCACAGAGGAAAATCAACAAAATATTTTAAGTAACGCCAAGACAATGTAGAATCTTTACAGATTCCCTACGCATATTTATTCATATATTTTTAACATTGCAAAAAATTCTAACTGTAAAACCAATGGGAATACCTTACAACAAGTATTTCAGACCTGAACCTATCTTACGCATGTTCTACACAATGCATTAATCCCAAAAGAATTGAATTTTATTGGGAGAGAAGATATATTGGATTCTAATTATCTATTTTTTGTCATTGCTGTCTTTTAAGAATATCAAAAATGTAATTCTAAAACTATTCAATAAGTCATAAAACAAAAGTTACTAGAGGGTGAAATTTTGGGATTAGATTATCAAAATGGTTATATGACGTGGAAATAAAGGCAAAAATCGTTCATACTGATATCAAGCGATCCCTGCCTCATATGATCTAAGGCTGCAGTAAATTCATAAAATAAAACTGTTAAGGATAATTACTGAATATCCCCATAGGGATTATGAAGGATATTCACCTTCTTCGGCAGTATAGCCAACAGCCTCTTTAAAATACATTTTAGATAAAAATATCCTGTATTTTTTTATATGTTATACAATTTAACATGCAGATCAAGACGTCGATATTAGAAATTAGTGCTACGGTTTTCTGGGTTACAGTGCGGGATACAGGCATTTGATTTTTCGGAACAGACTTAGGTTAATATCTATCAACATTAATTTTCACTACATAAAACACAAAACTCGCCATGAAGATAAAACCATTCTAAATGTATTGAAATTTCATCTTGTAAACTTCCATCCACAACTTTCAAAATATAAAAGCAAGCAAAAAAAATCATATGACAAAGAAAACAAGGTTAAGATCATCGATATTGAGGTCGAGTTTATAGGTCACCATGGACAATTAATGATAATAGGATGTTAATGAAGAAACTTCACTACATAAATCGAAGTTCATTGATATTAACTTTTTCTAGTATGACTTGATATTTAAACCCAGTCATGAAGGGACTTTATGAATGAGAGAGAAAAAGATAGAGAGGGAGAGAGAGAGAAAAAAATAGATTGCAAGCATGAATTTGCTTGCAGTAGTTAAAAACATCATAGATAGATTTCACCCAAAAATGCTTGAGTGTTGACTCTGAGAGAGAGAGAGAGAGAGAGAGAGAGAGAGAGAGAGAGAGAGAGAGAGAGAGAGAGTTTGGTTCAGGTGGTTGTGCGAGGTTGCAAGTGTTGATGTGAGTGGTGGTGGTAGTGTTGAAGTTGATGGCGGTGGTGGAAGTGTTGTTGCCAAACTGCCAAATAATTAATTCCAGACCTCATTTAAACCGACTTTACAATGAAAAATACGCCTCTGTAACGCCACGAAGCAATTGCTCCTTCAGGCCAGCCCTGGGAGAGCTGTTAATCAGCTCAGTGGTCTGGTTAAACTAAGGTATACTTAACTTTAACTTGAGAAAATAAAAATGAAGAAGAAATGAATGAATTAATTAGGAAATTCACATTTGAACGAATAAAAAAAAGGAAACACCATCCAGCTTGCAAGTAGGGGTTAGCCAGCAGCTACTACACATTCATGGATGGGGGAAGGTGCTCTCCATTCCATTTTCTGTAGAAAGCAGATCTCTACTTACAGAAATTACCAATATAGGTTTCAATGTTGATTTTATCAAGGTAATTACCAATTGTATTAATAATTATCATAAATTATGATCAAAATTCACGTAAATTCTAACTGATCCCCTAGCTACCTGGTCCTCACCAAAGGCGGTCGTGAATACCAAATATGTAGTGAAGTAATGTTGCCAAACTGCCTGATAATTAATTCCAAACCTCATTTGACTGACTTTATAACAATATACGTCACCGTAACGTTACGGAGCAGTCAGTATAACTAATTCAGAAGGTAAAATTGAAGAAGGAACAAACGAATTAAAGAAGAAAATCTCATTTGAACTAAGAAGAAAAAAGGAAATACCATACACCTTGCACGTTGGGCTTAGTTAGTAGATACTACACTTTTGCAGATTGGGAAAGTTTTCTTCCAGATCTCTACTTATAGAAAAATTATTGAAAAAGTATCTCTGCTTATAGAAATTATTGATATAGGTTTTCAGTGTTGATTTTATCGAGGTAATTAACAATTATATTAAGAATTATCATAAATCATTATTAAAATTCACATAAATTTTGATAAAAATTTGATGTTATATGGTTTTATTGTTGTAGGTTAATTATATGTCTGGCAATGCCTGGAAGAAAACCTGGAATGCTCAGGCGAAAAATTACCATTAACCCATAAAGCACCTGAAGGAAAACCTGACGGAAATGGTAAAAACGAAAATTTAATTGTTTGCCTGAGTTTGATGTCTGTCACAGGGGTAAGGGTTTGATTTTGAGTTATAACCTTCCTGGGCTCACATAGGGGCCGCATGCCAAATTTTCTCTGGGTCTGTGAAGTGGTTCAGATTTCTATAGCACAAACAAATAAACAAACAAACATTATATATATATATATATATATATATATATATATATATATATATATATATATATATATATATATATATATATATATACCATATATGCTGGCATATAAGGCGACTCGGCATATATGACGACCCCCCATTTTTCATGTAAAACTGTTGGTTTAGAGGTATGCTCGCTGTATAAGATGACCCCCAATTTATTAAATCAAATAACACTATTAGCTGATGTAAGTTAGATGGTACATAAATAAAAACAATAATTATTGGAATTATTGTAAAAACAAAATGTGTAAAATGAATATCATCAAGATTTAAAATGTCTAGCAAAGCTCACCAATACGAAGAAATACTTTTGTATCCCCTAAGGGAAAATATACGGCAAACATCACGTCAAATGCTCAACGCCTGTGACATCACCACCAGTGGAGTAATACCTGTCGGAAGTAGATTCGCATGAATGTGTTCCTTTAAAATTGGAAAGAACCCCGATATTAATAACTGGGAAACTATTGATATCACAAAACCCTTTAGTTTGATTATAAAATACTACCAAGGAAATGTTGGCCTTTAGCAAACAACAAGGCTTGTAAGTCAAGATGACTGGAAACTACGAACACGGCTATGTTTCGTAAACAAGAAAGTTAGACTACCCCGATTTATCCTTTTGGTAACTTCAAATTATCTATCAATGCCAAAAGGGCATTGTACAATAAGTCTCATTAACAAAATTGTCTTGTATTACTGCTTTATGATAATGGTACTCCGGATAAAGATATTAACAAAGTGAGAGCTCGCTCATCCTAACGTCTAATTATGGTAACTGCCTACTGTAATTACTATAATTACAGTTATTTTGTTTGTAGTATCGATACCTGTGTCGCTAGTGATTCACTTGAATTACCTATTGTTTTTAACGTTATTACAGTTGTCTCGTATACAGTGTCGATAGTCCTGACGGTAGTTAACTATTGACACAACTATCGACACTTCAAGGGTTTCTGTCATTAAAAAAAAAAAGTATACCTTAGTTTTACCAGACCACTGAGCTGATTAACTGCTCTCCTAGGGCTGGCCCGAAGGATTAGACTTATTTTACGTGGCTAAGAACCAATTGAAAATCTCGGCAAGACTTAAGGTTTGGTTTTTATACTCGGCATGCAAGACGACCCCTCATTTTTGGGGGAGATCTTTTAAGGTTAAAAGGACGCCGTATACGCCGGCACATGTATATATGTGTGTGTGTGTGTGTGTGTGTGTGTGTGTACTGTATATATATATGCATGTATATATGTACAGTATATATATATACATACATACATGTGTATATATATGTACATATATATATATAAATATATATACATGTATATGTATATATATATATATATATATATATATATATATATATATATATATATATATATATATATATAATATATATATATATATATATATATATATATATATATATATATATATATATATATATATATATATATATATATACATATATATATATATATATATATATATATATATATATATATATATATATATATATATATATATATATATATATATATATATATATATTCTATACAGTATATGTTTGAGCCTGTGTGTGTTTATCATCAGTAACATTGTTTAAAAAGAATATCCCGAACCATACCTACTGCAATGTAATACTATTCAGGGTTTATCCTTACAATAACTGTCCAGGAACATGGATTCATCACAGCCTTTATGGCATACACTGTGAGAATACTTATGTGTTTTGTGCCTCGCTATTCATTACACCTCACTAGAGCAGTTTCATTCGCTCTCTAATATTTATTTTGCAGTCACCAAAAGTTTTAATGCACTCTCTCGTCTCACGATTCTACTGAAAACATTAATCTAAGCATTGAGAGTCACACTGAAAAAAATAAGAAAATTATTCCAAACGTTCAGCATCATCATGGTACATCCTTGCGATTATAATTACGTTTGGCTAAAACAACGCGTCATTTTCAATTGACAGTCTAGCGGTAAGGGAGAATTAATTTAGGGGAAAAACAGAGTATAAATAGAGGTTCAATAACATGCGCTTATTACATTACTAACCTCAAGAGCTGTCCATCTCTACTCATTCGCACAGGAATATCAGATGCCAGAGACTGTCCCTTTGTTCTGGTCAATATAACCGTCGCGTTTCGTTATAACCAGGCGAATCCTGTGTGCGAAGAATGCGTGAGACTTATTAGAAATAAGGTAATACATTGGTTCCTTTGACATAGGCACAGAGGTCATTGCTCTGTTGCTGTGAATACAATGCCGACGTTCATAAAGGCTATTAGGTTATTACGTACCGTACGAATTTCACATCTGAAGGTTCAAATTAATATGTTCCACAGAAACAATAGTCCTCATGATTGGTTAAATTGCCCGACTTCTATTTTTAAATTCATATAACCGAGACCACAGTTCACGACTTTTATCACAATGAAGTCAGCTTTAAAGTCCATCATAACTGAAGAGGAATTAACTGAATGATTTTTGGCAATAATGCAGACGGATCATATCAGTTATGAGTTGTGATTCACGTTATATATATATATATATATATATATATATATATATATATATATATATATATATATATATATATATATATATATATATATATATATATATATATATATATATATATATATATATGTATATATATAATATATATACATGTATATATATAGTGTATATATA
>NC_089799.1:34567113-34599613 GCF_040412425.1 Macrobrachium rosenbergii | reverse complement strand
TTATGAATTTTATTTTAATGTAAATTATCTATAACTGTAAATAAATTAAAATTGTTTATAATGTTACTGTAATGTGATTTATTGTATTATCATTGTTTTGGATGCTACATATCCGTCCGCAAGCTGTAACAAAACAACAGGACACTATGTGCAGATAATACGCTTTGAAGAGGTCACGACGAGTGACGGAATAGCTGTGTTCTTAGGAAACAGAACAAAGAGTTCATCCTCGTTTCTTTTGTCCATCAACTCTATTTGGAAGAACGAAGAAGATTCAGAAAATATTGTCAAACTAAGAAGAAGTTGATCAACAATCAAAAAGCCAATGATGGTAAATAATATATACAATACAACTTAGAATCTAATACAATTTCAACCTTCAAGTCAAAATAAGGGTGATAAAAGAGGGATAAAAATGAAAAAAAGTGTCTCAGAATTTTCGGCCAAATTACCTGGAATCACTTGCAGCGAGGAACACAGTAGGGTACCGAAGAGGAAAATGGATTGATGACAAAATTAATGTAGTGTATAGATACAGGGAACCTGTGAGTGCTTAGAGAGTGCGTGCTATCAAAATTTCTCTTAAGTTCATCATTCAACACTTTAGAAAGACAAACCCAGGTCTTGAAACTGTACAGATTACTTTAAAGATTCTATCACTTTGTGGTAAAGGTTAGTCAGTTTCCCTGAGTAATCCTAATTAATGTAAAGGTATCGTCCAATAAAATGTTACCTTTGGCACTTATAAGCTGAAAAATAGCTGCAGGTTAGTCAATAAAAAAAAAAGGTATTATGTCGTTTTACAGTATTCTTATCCCGCAATGATGCAGGGTTTAAATTATATTCCTAAAAAATGTAGAAACTCAAAATATGGAATGAAAGTAAATGAAAGCTATCTCTACCGTTTTTCTACATTGCATCTCTTTCTCTCTCGTCTTGCCTTTGCATTCTGCCTCCCTCAACATATCACCTCCTTTTTTTTATTTTTTTACTCATCGGTTCTCTTCCCTACCACCCCACCGGACTGCTGCGTGGGATATGTGACAAAACATTAATGGGTAGACCAGTAAATCCACATATCGTCAAGAGAGCAAACAATGTTGATGGTTTCGGCTCTCCAAGATGTGGGGACGTCCCAAGGTCCCAATAACCGTTCACTTCACTATCCATCCACCTCCGTCCCACACCACTGATCACCGATGGCTGTTTGATGTTTCCAATAGCGTGGGATGCGCCCATGATTCAATTCATTTCATACATTTGGGGAAGGGACTGAAGGAACGCTTCAGCACTTTGTATGCTTATGTGACTGTCATTTGCGTTGGTGTTTCATTTCATTCCCTTTGTTAATTAAAAGGCTTATTTACGTATTCATTTCTTTACTAACTTATTCATGAAAATAATGGAAATCTTTAAATAATAAGTGTCACATAGTTTAGTTATATCCGTGATAACTTCGCCCGTGGGGGGAGCCCAAAGTTTCAATATAGTTTGCAGAGAAAGCAAAATGGTTGGCGGTCGCTTGATCTCCGGAAGAAGTTTGTTTTTTTTTTTTTTTTTATCATGCCTTCACGTTTCCCAGTTATACTTTTTTGGAAAATTAATTCTAACTTTAATTCACATTTTCCTTATTCTGGTACCTTATACAATCATCTAGTCTTCCAAAACGTTGTGATTCAAGGTCCATTGTATGGAACCACTTCAGATTTTATTGTGCATACTCGTTAGCTCGAAACAGAAATCTCTTGGATTTGCCAGTGATATAACGAAATAATGTCCCCTGTGGCATGTCATATATGGTGCCAACGAAGTCTTTATCTCTATTTTCACATTAGTAATTTTATGAATCCTTGGTCACCTGTTTTGAGAGCGTCACAGTATATCAGAAATGCCTTGACTGAGTAAATTGTGTAACACATTCAGTATTGATAGATGCCAAGGAATCGAGAGACTTTGTAAAAGATTATTTGAGATATTTCTGTGCATTTGTAGACGAATACAAAGATCATGTCTAGAGAAGATCTCGAAAGATAATGTCTCAGCAGGGAGTTTGTGCTTTGTAAACCCAATACCCGTATTTTCCCTGTGCAGTTTTAATGTTATTCGGCTTCTCTACGCCTGACTCATATCACTGTCAATCATTTTATATACAAATGAAAAATCTGTTATGTAAAAGTTAAAATTTATATTCCACTTCTTTGAGCCTAACAGATATATCAGCGTTGATGGTCACACGTACACATGAGCGGTGAAAAATCTGTTACTTAAGGATTAAAATTTATATTGCTCATTATTTTTCCCGTACTGCTTTAATGTTACTCAACCTCCCTGGCCTTAAGTGAGATATCAGTGATGATGATTGCATATACACAGGCGCCATGAAAAATCTACTATTTAAGGATCAACACGATTAAACTATATTCTTTACAGGCCAACACAACCATTCACCTTCCTCGCCCTAACTCAGTTTCTTACACCCTAACACAATACGAATGGTAGCTAAGAAAGGAGTCCCAACAATAAGCTCCAGCATTTTCCGTCCTAAAAGATTCTTTAGAAAATGTATTGAGATAAGACGGACTCGATTGCTCCAGCTTTTGAACTTCATTATAAAAGGGAGGGAGGTCTCTATTGACCTTACTTGATAAGGGAAGTATGAATACCGGCCATGAGCTCTCTCGCAGTAGAAAAATGGGTCAAAGAAAATGAATAAGAACAATAATGGCCTGGCAAGTTTTCAAACCCTGAATGACTTGACGTCAAAGTGGAAAGTTCTAAAAATGGTCTCTCTCCCCCCACATAATTACGCAAAGTTCAGTACAGCAAAAGACCATGGGAACAAAAAATCCTTTTTTGTATATGCAATGTGATGAGAGAAATTATTTTCTTTACATAGTGTTTTCAAAGCTTGGTTTTTCGAATGCAAGAACAGTACATACAGAACACACAACATATATTATATATATACACACACACACACACATATATATATATATATATATATATATATATATATATATATATATATATATATATATATATATATATATATATATATGTGTGTGTGTGTGTGTGTGTGTGTGAATATGTGTGTATATGTATATGTATATATATATATATATATATATATATATATATATATATATATATATATATATATATATATATATATATATATATAAATTCACATATGTATTCCATTCGTCCCTTCAGCCCATTAGCTAGGAAATCAAATTTAATAGCGGCTGGAGGAGACATTAAGGGGGAGCCTAAACATGTAGGCCTACACCCCCATATCACCTGATTTGGGGAAACACATACCAACCTCTTAGCCCAAGCATCGTACGATGTTTGGGGAGTTAGAAAGCCGTTAGGGACAAAAAGACCAGTTAGGGCTGTAAGTGGGCTGCTATGCTGACCCTTAAAAGACTTAGCTATAAGACCTATTTCCCTTCGACCTTGGCTGGCTGTTGATTACTTTTCAGACAGACCGATGTCCTGTGCCCAACCCAAAAAATCGAATGAGAAGCCTTGCAAGCTAGCCACACACACGCACTCCATCACAGAACACTAATGCATCAAGTTGGCGTGGCCCTTCTTCCTCTTTAAGTTGGCACGGATCATGAGACTCCTCTGGCCGAAATTCGTCTTTTGCAAACGAGCTTCATGCACAGAATAAATAAGGTATGTCTGGAAGTAGCAGTCTAATGCCAGTTCTGTCTCTTCTCATGAATTTCTCTCCATTTTCAGTGTTTTCAACTTTTCATTCTCCTAAACAAAGCCCCCTTTGCTAAATCAGCCTTAGCAAACCCATTTGCCCCTCATGACTTGTCCCAACTGGTTCACAATTTGTCCCAAGCTCAAATTAAATTAGTTCAGTGATAATAATCAGAGCATTCCACCATAGTGTTGACATGTGCTAATTAAATATAATTGATCAGTTCCTCCATCGTGCATAAGTAAGTTCATGTGAGAGAAAGTCATTGGATTTAATGCTAACCTGGAATTCCCTTCCAGAATCCTGTTATCTGGCTATTCGAGGGGTCTGCCTCTGCCTTGTGAACCAAAATAGCTTAGACATTTAACTGCCATCCTGCCACGTGCAAGAGTCTTCTGATTACGCAGTCCTGGGGCACTAGACAGTTCCCCCCCCTTTGTGAACCAGTTGCATTAACAACCAAAAACTGTTTAACCAGTCCTCAGTAAAGTCAATAGAGTGTCTAACTATTTCAGGGCGGTAGCCTTTTCAGATTCAACGATTTGCCACGCAGTGTCTAGCTTTTATTGCACCTTGTATGTGCTTGCTTGCTGCTCAGTCAGCCCGTCCATGTTAATTTCCTGATTGCTTCATTTGTAAATAAATTCATTTTAAAGCATTTATTTGTTATAATTTACCAAGGCGACCTCCACTTCTCTGTTTACTTAGATGTGATATCAAGGTAAGTCAGGTTATTCATTACATTTATCGCTTGCATTCTGAGCGCTGTGTTTTGGCTGTTAAGACCAGTTAATTAAAATAACCATTTTCATTCTTCCAACTGGCCTCAGAATGTAACAATACATATACATACATACATATATATATACACATATACATATATATAGATACATACATACACACATATATACTGTATATATATACACACATACATACGAACATATAATACATATGTGTATATATACTGCATGTGTGTGTACTTGCGTGTTTGTTTGATTTTGTCTGTAAGGCTCTTATGAAATTTCGCAAATAATTTAAAGGGAAGCATTCACACACGATGGCTGCATCTGAGGAAATAATCATTGGACTGGGGATAACAAGAGAAGATACCAGCATAGCATAAGGCACAATAACAAAGTTAAACAAAATACCTGAACGGTTCTTTCAACAGCATGCATTCACTCTTCACCAAGCGGCAAACACTAAAAACCTGAATTTTCACATTAATGATAGATATAACTCCAGCTGGCATACCCTGGCCTTTGTTTGCTCTTGTAAATTTCTTGTTTTGGTGTGCATGGTTGCGACAACATGTCTTCAAACTGCGCTCTCTTGTCATTAGGATACACAGTGTTTACCTCATATGTCCGTGAATGTTTTTTTTTTATTCTATTTATCTAATTTTTTGCGCTGGTGTGAGTGGAACGTCGACTTTTGTCACATACAGGAGTAATGCTTGCGTCTGCTTTTTTCTTCCTGTGGTACCTAACTTGTTTCAGACAAGACGTTCAGTTTGAATGGGTTGTATGTAAATATACTTATTCCCAGAAATTATTACCTGTACGTTGAACCCCTTTACGTACAATATCAGTTTTCAACTCTTGGTCTAGGTATTATTGGCTAGCATCAGGTCTCTAGCTATTTTCCAGTCCTTAATGACTCAGGCAAGATTTTTCCTATACCTACTGATGATTCGTAACTGAATCTGCAGGAAATAGGATTCGTTCAAAACGTTCCATACAAAGGTTCCTGTATCAGATACAAATATTATTAGTATTAAATAAAAAAAAGTATTACATAAAATTACTACTTCAAAGGATAAATTAGATATCTTCCTCTAAGGTTCTATTGGGTGATGGGCATTTTACAGTTTTAGAAGTCCCTTGTAGTTACTTGCGATAACGAACTTGAGCCTACCATCACTCTCTCCCGAAATGTTTGTTCTCCAGCTGAATTTGCTTCAGATCTTCAGGGTTAAGATGATTTTACCGTTTAGTACTTGATGTCTCTAGTTAGATAAATTCATCGACGTATAATCACTTACTCATGAGGCTTCTGTTAGGTAAGGAACTTATTGCTTTTTAATCATTAAGTTTGTGCAGAGGGACTTAATCATTAAGTTTGTGCAGAGGGGCTTAATCGTTAAGTTTGTGCAGAGGGGCTTAATCATTGAGTTTGTGCAGAGGAACTTAATCATTAAGATTTGTGCAGAGGGGCTTAACCATTAAGTTTTGCAGAGGGCCATGGCAGAGAGCAATAAAAACCCCATTTAAAGTTTTCATTCATTTACGCAGAAACGTTACCAACGGTATGTCCTAAGTCAATTTATGCGCGTTGTATAGTCAAGATGAAAAGTATGCTTCTAACCACAGTAATTCATGAAATGGAAATGAGTTAAATTTTCAGAATGCTGAAAAAATAAACGCTGGTTTCTGTATAGGTTTTACCACTGTTTCGAAGTACAAAGATAAATCCAGCATTGAGACGTTCTGAGTGGGGCTCCTATAACATTTCACCTTCTTCATCGTCTCGAGCATCCCCTTCGGAGGATTAGTGGCGTCAGTGTACCTCGCTGGTGCACTGTAGCTATTGCTAAAGGGTGTTTGCTGCAATTTTTAGCGATTTGCTATACCTCCATTTCCGCTTCCTTCCTTCAGACTTGTTGTCCAAACTTTCATTAACTATCACTTCTTAGTGCAACAGTGTTGTTTTCTCCCAGTTCCACCTTTAAGACCTCGCACTTTATCTTTATTTTCTAGATAGCTTTATCTCGCTGTCCAACCACTCACATTCCCTCTTTTCTCCTTCTTGAGCGCTGAATGGCCAGAAGTGCCTCAGTGTTTGACTGGACACCATAAACTTCATAAGATCAAATCAAATCGAAATCCCCTCTCGCGTCTTCCATAGAAAAAAGTAGTTTATGTAAAAACGATGAGAAACCCCGTTTTTTCACTGGAGGCTTCCCCTCTCTGGGAGAGCGAAATCTGCCGAGTCATCTTTCAGAAGATTAGCGTCTCCCTCAGCAGAGCAATGTTCGGAGAGGCGTTTGGGAACAAGATTAATAGCAAGAACAACTGAATCAGAAAAGGGAGAAGGGGCGAACAATAACAGAGTTAACCTAGGCTGTGAAAATGTCTAAATATTAGAGTGTAAATCTCGAAAATGAAAAGGGACTAAGGCGGCATTTGAAAGTAAACATGGAGGAACGGGAACTTTACACTATTTGAAGTTAGCTAAATTCATAATAAGAATAATCCTTAAAAAAAATATATATGTAACAGCTAAAAAAACATTAGCCGCCTCTACTCTTAGGGACATTTAAATGGTTAAAGCCTCACTTTAATAAACAAACGATTTATAAAGTGTGCTACTGTGAAAGCTACCAGACGTGGCCGGGTTAAATAATTTCTTTTCAGAGATTTTAGTTACACGTTCAGGTCTAGAGCTCAGAAAAAGTACAGATTTGTGTATAAAGGGAAAAAGAACAGTATGACCAGTACTCTCCACAGCCGACTAACCACTAAAGATGTAATTCACTTCTTAGATCAGTTGAGGAGGTTGGACTTTCTGGAAAAGGGGGATAAAGATGTTTTCATTAATGAGACCGAACTCTGATCTCTTGATGGTGAGGCGAGGTCGCTAACAACAGTTTACATATATATACATGTGTGTATGTATATATATATATATATATATATATATATATATATATATATATATATATATATATATATATATATATATATATATGTGTGTATGTATATATATATATATATATATATATATATATATATATATATATATATATATATATATATATAAACTGTTCGCCCTCGCCAAGAGATCCGAGTTCGGTCTCATTAGTGAAAACGTCTTTAGCCCCCATTTCCGGAAAGTCGATTGTGCTCAACAAATTTTGCTGATGCCACAGGAAAAATAAAACAAGAAAGTACCAGGCACTTTCATATTATTCCAACATTACAACTTGAAAATGTGTTGAAATAACATAGAGGTCCTGGGTACCTCCTCTTTTTAGTTTTCTTGTGGTCTCAGCTGAATACACAAACAAACACACACATATAAATTATATATATATATATATATATATATATATATATATATATATATATATATATATATATATATATATATATATATATATATATATATATATATATATATATATATATATATACATATATATATATGTGTGTGTGTATGTGTAGATACATATAAATATATAATATATATATATATATATATATATATATATATATATATATATATATATATATATTTAAACATGTACCTAGCATAATATGCAGGGGAGAAAGTAAATGCACCGTAAAGCGAAAGGGAAGGAATCTCCCCTTCCAGAATTAATTTATTAAGATGCACAATTACTGCTCAAAGTTGAAGACACATGAGGATTAAGGACTGGAGTTACTGTCCCTAATACGCTTCTCCTATCCCAGAGAGAGAGAGAGAGAGAGAGAGAGAGAGAGAGAGAGAGAGAGAGAGAGACGGGGGAGAGAGAGAGAGAGAGGCCCTAAAGTGGTAATTTCTCCAACCTTAATATTTGCCCCCCCTGATATATTACCCTGGGGTGGAAACGCATGCACTTTCAGCAGGCGTGATCCTCCATTAACTGATTAACAAGAGGGATCAAAGGTTTCCTAATGATTATGATTAATAATAACTCCCTGCGAAATTCTATCTCTCTCTCTCTCTCTCTCTCTCTCTCTCTCTCTCTCTCTCTGTGTGTGTGTGTGTGTGTGATTACGGTTTTCGATTACTATGAGACTAGTTTTAAAAGAGATCTGGATAATACACGCCTATTAACTCTAAATCTACTCCTTTTAAATGTATTCTGTTTAAATGTGTCCTCTTTCTCTTCTTCTCTATCTTTCTTTGCTTGAAGTTTCGTCCACACCACACTAGCTAGAACATCATCTCTTAGGATACTATTTATCTATGTGTTATATATATATATATATATATATATATATATATATATATATATATATATATATATTATATATATATATATATATATATATATATGTGTGTGTGTGTGTGTGTGTGTGTGTGTGTATGTGTAGCTGTTCGTCTAGTAAGGTTGTCTGTTAGGAAAAGACAACAATCATTGTCATATTCACACTAAAACTGCTGAATCATTGATGAATTAATGAGCTGAAAACTTCCATAGCATACATCTACACAACGCACAGCGCCATTCACTTTTATCATGTGTATGTGTGTGTGTCTGGGTACCTTTGGCTCAGTTGCAGGGTAATGGGCTTGAGTCCACAACGTTCATGATTTGATTTTGGCCTGCAGAAAATCAGAAGACCCACAACTAAGTGGTGGCAAGAAAAAGGCATTAAAGAAGCAACTTCGTCCCAAAAGACTTGCTGAGTGCCAGAAGGCTCCACCTTTCTGGTGCCACACAATCTAAGAACTCAGCAACAATTTAACAATATAAAAAGGCGATTGTGCCAGGTGATTTAAGCGTAAAAGTATGGTAAAGAGATTGTGTTGTTTGTGGAAATGCAGTTCTTGGAACATATAAGAATGAAGAGAATTTTATACAAACGGTTTTGGAGAGAAGCTCGATGTCTTGAAATATATGCTGTCTAGAGAAGAGCATTCAATGTTACACACAACAGAGAAAATGCTCAAGAGAAGAATTTGCTAGATTATGAAAGAACAAATTTATGAAAGCAACGTTGGGAAATGAAGTGGCCAGAGGTATATATGATTTATATTTGGATGAAGTAAAAGTTAAGTTAGGTATATGTTTAAGTTGGAGTAGGGGGTGGTTAAAAATGTGACTGTGAAACAAATTAACATTAGCCTGACAAAAAGAGTAGCAGGGAGTACATAGAATTCCATGACAGGGTCACAGGAGTAATAGGGAGATTTTATAGTTACAGAAAGTTGGTTGTGGAGAAGGGAAAGAGAAGACTATTTGAAGTGTAACTGCATGGTAGAAAGATCGTACTGGTCTACAGAAGCTTGAATAGGGAGGTCAAAAGGGAAATGAGAAAGAATTATACGTCAAGTAGTAAGAACAGAAAGAAGAAGGTAACCAAGAACGGTAGGAGTAAGTTTTCCTACAGGGAAGTAAATGCAGAGACAAAGGTTAGTAAGGAAATGGATCTTAAAATAAAAGATACAAGAGAGATGATTTTTGAGGTGAGAGTAGTCCTAGGTTGTTGGAGTATTTTGAAATTTGTAGAATGTGGCTTAGAGCAGAGAAGGCGAGTTGAATGACACTAGTGTTTAAAGATTTGCACAAGTCTAAAAATGCTGCTTAATGCGATTGTTGAAGGCTTGAGGAATGCAATTAAAACGCTAAAGAATGGGAAGGCATCAAGTTCAAGTCAAATCCTGTGGTATGAAGGAGTTACAAAGGATATTTTAGAGTAAAGAAAGATATTGGTGAAAGGATTAATTATTCGGTTGTATAAAGGGAAAGGCAGTCAGGGTAACTGTTAGAATCATAGACAATGACATTTCTTTATTTATAATGGAAGCTGTTCAATAGGGTTTTGAGAGAGAAAGAAAAACAGGTAGCAAGAATACTGATAAAGAAAAACAGTTTGGTTTTAAATAAGGAAAATGATGCTTAGTGCTGATGTTTGTTTTGAAACAGCTGTGAGAAGTCTAAAACCATTTTCCTAAAAAAAGCTTATGATATAATTAATAGAGGCAACATGAAAGGCGTTGATTATGAATATTACAGAACGTGAAATTTCGAGAGTGAGTAAAAGTTTTCATGACGATCAAACAGGAAAACGTAAACAGTATAGTAATTGGTTTGGTGTAAAAGTGGGTCGGAAGCCAGGTTGCATGTCTTCGGACTGTTTTATATCTTTTTGATGGAGTGATACAAAAAGTCAAGACCAGGGTTTTTTGCTACAGGAGAAAGTTTATATATATATATATATATATATATATATATATATATATATATATATATATATATATATATATATATACATATATGATCACAGCATCGTTATAATGTTCGAACTGGTAACAGTCTAGTGGCATTTTTACTCATGTGAGAGACGAAGACCATGTGATAAACTGGAAAGATACGACCACTGTATAAATCTAGCGATATTTTAGAAAGACTAATAAGAAAATCATGTTTTATTGACAAAATTAATAATACGAACCTCAGTCCTGGATTTTATAAGTTGACAATGTTATGGAAAATGAGATATATTTAAAGAATCAACAGTTAAAAGAGCCTTTTCCCTCGTAGGACAACATAGTAATTACTCGTCATAACAGTGGGCTGTTTGATGTATTACCTAATTTGTAAATACTAGCAATTGGACAGTTGATCTTTACTCTTGTTTATGTTTGTATTTTTTTTCACAGACGAATGTAAAGTTACAGTACTGTACTTTGTCTCCTCATTTTCCTACGAGCACTTCATATATGTAATGGAAACAGAAAGATGGAGCTGTGATTACTGATATAGATGAAGGAAGGATAGACGTTGTTTTGTATAGATCACAGGAGTAGACGAGGGATAATGGTAGGATGATAACCGCGCCGAATCGCAAGTTGGTGAAGTAAGGAAGGTAGAATGGCAATATGCAAAAGTTTCAGTATCCTTGCAGAGTGCTTATGGAAGCTGAAATGACAATGTATGGATAAGGTCTTAAACCAGGTCTCCTTTATGAAATTGGGATTGCGAATATGAATGAAAGCAGAGACTCTAAAGCTAATCAAACAATCTGTTCGTGTGGTCTATGTGGCATATGCAGAATGAGAACGGTGAGAAATTTGGAGATCAGTGAACTAAGTATGCCTGAGTTTAACCAGACCACTGAGCTGATTAACAGCTCTCCTAGTGCTGGCCCGAAGGATTAGACTTATTTCACGTGGCTAACAACCAACTGGTTACCTAGCAACGGGACCTACAGCGTATTGTGGAATCCGAACCACATTATAGCGAGAAATGAATTTCTATCACCAGAAATAAATTCCTCTAATTCTTCATTGGCCGGCGGAGACTCGAACGACGGGGCTAGCAGAGTGCTAGTGAAGGCTACCAATCGTCCAACGACGAAACTGGAGAGATCAGTGAAGGCGCAATGATTTGGTCATAAATAAAAGATTTGGTCATATATAAAAGTTTGGTCATATATAAAAGACATAGTTTTATGGCAGGTTGGTGTAGTGAGTTTATGTTCCAGAACTGCTAAGAGGTAGGAAGAGAGTAAGATGTTAAAATAGATGTAAAATAGCTGGCACGAAAAGGTAGTAGGGAGGGAGGGACTTGGCTATCTAGGAATCGCGAGATTGTTTACGAAAAGAGGTGACTTAGTGTGCGCATAGGGGGTTTGGTGCGACGAGCGTTTTGTGTAAGGGATGTAATGTACTGGAAGACTGCTGTGCAGGGGGTCCGCTCAGCAATTAAAGGGTGAACACTGGTGCGACTTGAGTTGTTGTTTCTCATTTATACGAAGACAACTAGACACACACGTGTCAGTTTTATGCTTTACACAACTGCACTACTAACTATAAATAATTCGATTATATAGAAATTATAATCAGTCGGATAACGATAATGATGAGTAAAAGTTTTTTGCATTTCATGGCCATATGCAAAATGAGATAGTAAATCTAATTGAGAACAAAAATACAGTAACAAGTTTATGATAATTGTGGCCCCACCAGCCTAAGATTGCAATGGTGAGATTAGCTTTTTCATAAACACCGATATCGAATCAGTGGATGTGATGGATTTGGTTACAATTAGTGAGTTTTTATTATGATGATAGCAATAGCGAAAAGTACATCAACATGATAACAGAGGTGTAATGAAACATAATAATGCCGAGGATAAAAACACAGGTAACATGTTTTTATAACATTTGAGACAATTGGAGTAGGTAGAGGTAGTTTAGCGCTATATAAAATTACATTATCAAACTGCCCATGTAGAAATCTTATTTTTATATGAAGGAGGGTTCCTTGTTTTTTTTACACATTTTTAGTCATTTTTCTAAATAAAATTGCTTACGCCTTTGCATATTGATTTATTCATGCATATATTTTCCGAGAATTTCCTCTCTCCGTTCCCTTTTATATACAAAGACGCACGTTACCACAAACGCACACACACACACCCAAAAACACACGCCATAAAAATTCAGCGTAGGCTTTCGGAAGACCAAAACAAACCAATCATTCACACGGCATTTCACCGTCTGACGACTTTAGACGGTCGACTTCAGCCTAGAAATGCCACGACAAACAGAACCTAGAAACTATTATGCGAAAGCGGTGGAATTTCAGTCACTCTCATGTGAATGCTGATAGGAAGGGAAGCAGATTTCTTCGGAAAAGATAAGAGGGAATGGCTGGGGGGAAACAGCAAGGTTAAACATCGCATCTTTCAACACCAACGACATATTTTTCCTACACTCGCGGGACCATTTGGTGCTAGTGGGGTAGGTGGAGTGTTTGCTAAACTTGGATTACTAATGCTCGACTCAATAGTTAATGGAGTTACATCATAACCCTTGATGGAGTGAAATAACAGCATGAAAAAATATTTATGATGATGATCTTCATGACGACTCGATATTTGTTTGATTACCTATGCCAGTTAAAAAAAAAAAAAAAAATTTCACCATATTTATCTTCTCAAATCGAAACACAGTAGTTTCAATCTTTCAAGACAATTACGTAGAATTTGACCCATGTTATCTGGGGCATTTTTCACCTCTTAAAATTTAGAATTTTTCTGTACAGAATTGTTCCAGATCATTTTACGATATTCTATTTAGGTCAGCGCAGATTCAAACGTCCTCCAGTTTTACAGTGTGGGTAAATTGTAGGATATTACACTTGTTACGTAATCTGCCGCCTTGAAGAAATTGCCCAAAGGCTTTCAATATTTGATTTTTGATTTGAAACGGATAGGCGATTGAAATTTTGAGATTTTGATTAAAATTATTATGGTGATATCCACACTTGCTGTTTGACAAATTTTGCTACTTTTGTTACCTCATGACCTTGAAAAGAGTTTTGTCATAATCATTAGGGTCAATTAACCCTCTCCGGTCCAGACGGGTCGACCCAAATGTTTACGCTCAGATCTTAGTCATTTACTCCTGGGTGAACAGTTGAAGATTTAGACGCATTGGAAGTTTCCACAAAATGCTTTCTAATTCTACCCGTGTAATTTTTATTATCACTAAAGTGGTACCATTGGAAAGCTGATAGTTTATTCTAAAGTACATTAAAAGTTCTCAGAAATAAGATAACAACTACCACCGTTTTAGATGTGATGAAATAGGACCAAAAATAATTTTTAGCGTTTCTCATTCTCTTCCTCTGTCTTCAAAGGTCAAAAAACATATTTTATGGTTAATCACCTGTAATAAATTTTACGTAAGTAGATAGAACATTCCTTACTTATAGTCATGGTAAATATTTCAGTTGAAATAAGTTGATATTTTATGAATGACTTGGCAATTAACAGAAGCGACCATCAGGCCCATTAATGACTGGTGTTCAGTTTATAACCGGCGTTGGCAGCACTGGCGGCTAGATTCGTCATCGTCCCACGTGGAATAAGTGAAATTTAATAAAAAAATGTATCAATAAGTTTCTTTTTTAAACAAACCCAACTATAGAATTGGGACTCAACGATACATTTTTTTATTTCACCATATATATATATATATATATATATATATATATATATATATATATATATATATATATATATATATATATATATATATATATATATATATATATATATATATATATATATATATATATATATATATATATATATATATATATATATATATATATATATATATATATATATATGTGTGTGTTTATATATATATATATATATATATATATATATATATATATATGTGTGTGTGTGTGTGTGTGTGTGTGTGTGTGTGTGTGTGTGTGTGTGTGTGTGTGTGTTTAATGAAAAAAGCGAGAAAGTAATGGAACTGGATAAAAATGAAAATGACTATGAACCATCACAACTATAATTCGATTCACTTAAAAATTCTTGTACAGGCTCTGGAAACAAGCAAAGGCTTTTTTTTTTCCCAACTTGAGCAGTTATCATCATTTCTTCATCTTGTATTGAACTGGAATAAAAACCCGCAAATTCGTATCACCACCTTTTGTATAATGCCGGTGAGTTATGAATTACAGCAATTTGCTGTTTCCCAAGCCGAAGCTATTATTGGTTCATTGTTTATGTCCAAACTGCCACAACGGTAGTTTGCACGTGGGGTAACTATCATTGCTTCAATAACAACTGATGTTCCTATCACAGCCCAGTTAGAAAAGACAAATTGCTGTTTATCACAGATACGGCAGCAAACAAAAGGTGGCAAACAGGAAGTCATGCAATTTCTGTGTAGTTCAGTTCAGTATAACCAAGTGAAGGGTAAAATATAAAAAAATTTCGTATAAGCGAATAAAGAAGGACATAAAAAGTTCGTAGAAGTGAATATACAGAAGGACCTTTCAGTATATAAACATATTGCAGATTACAAAAGTAGGAAAATGTGTCATATACAGTGTATTTGTGTGTGCATGCGTATGATGGGAATGTGACTGGGGAGGGATTTGGGGTAATTATTTATATTTACAATGCCTACTTACTTAGGGAGTGGTTAATCATGTACTGTACATTATATTTACATAATGCAATTCCATTGTGAAACTACATTATTACATTAGTTTTACATTGTTTCTTGTTCTTATGGGTCTAATAAATTTATTGATTTCTTCTGAAGTATTTGGTTGGGGATTGTTATGGAGTGACCCTGACCTTGTGTTCTTTCCCTCAGGCAGTTGGTGGGGCGGCCTTGCTCTAACTCCCTCCATCTGGATGTTGTCTATCAGTTCTTGCAATGCTGGTTTCTTGTTGTGTTTGTCTGACTTTTTCATATTTTCTCATTTCTACATTCAGTCTTTCTTCAAAATTCTGGATAGGGAAGACTTATCTGGGTGTGGTCATAATCCACATTGGTATTCATCTCCTTGGCCTAGCTGTTGGTTTTCACCTCACCAGGGTATAAACCTCATTGGTATTTCTTCCTCGGCTTTTGTTGAGTATGTTCATTCAGAAGGCTATAGTGGTATGCAATAGTAAAATATTAAAGAATTTATGGTGATTACGAAATCCATAGCTGTATATACTTATGCAAATACAATAATAACATGAGCTTTCATATGTTTCCAAACATACTTCTTCATATATACAAAGAAATATTAAAATAGTCAAGATTAATTAAGCAAAGGCGAAAAGTCAAAGTCATTCTTAAGATGAACATTCAGTAGTTGTAAGGTAATTCAGAGGTTCATTTGCTATGGATAGTTGCCTAACAAGTATAAATTTTGTGACTGTCTATTCCATATCCTCAACGATCTCCGGTCAATATAGTTTATATTGTCGTGATTATCTTGTTCAGTAGTTAGGGGAAGTCCTACTCGGTCAGCATCGGCGCCCTAAGCATGACTTTTTTCCTTGACTTTTTTACCTGTGACTTTTTTTTACCTGAATTCGTCAACAACTCTTTACCATATTTTTACGGACTCGCCATAACCCATAAGAAAGGCATTCTCTGACTCCCAGTTTTGTGAAATTAAGTCTCGTTCATTTTTACTCTATCAGAAACTTAGCAGGTTTGCTGACACATTTCCTAGGTAGTTTATAAAACACGCAGAGGACTCTATTCAGAAATTCTATAAATTAAATATTACAGTGAACGACATAACGCTCATAAGCCAGGACGCGGAATCATTATGCACAAACGTTCCTGTAAACGACATCCTGTATTTCATAAGGGAAAAAATCAACTCCCTACGAACACCTATTTCCCCTGGGCAGTGAAAAAAAAAAAAGTTAAATTAATCAAGCTCCGTGCAACCATCAACATGCCCTCTTTTAACTGAAAGGTTTACAAAGATTTTAATGTGGGATAGGCCTGTTGTTCCTCTTTGAGCCAATGTCTGCATGTACTTCAATGACTCAGTCCCAAAGTGGTTTTGGTGCGACACGTTGATGACACTTTCAAGTTCTGGAATAACAGTTGAGAAGATTTTGGTATCTATTTGCAGCAAAATGAATTAACTTCTAGCATTACGTTCAAAACTGAATGAGAAAAGGACAGGAACTAGCCTTCTTAGATATATCAATAGAGAATCATTCAAGTAGTTTCAACGTCTATAGAAGACCAGCGTTCTCTGTTTCCTGCATTCATTTCCTAACTATCATGACATTGCAATATCAGTGAAGACTGAGGTATCAGTGTATTTTTTTTTCTCGGATGACCAGGAACCTGTTCTGACGGTTACATAGACAAAGGAGTCGATTTCATCGGTAAACAACTCAATCAGCTGCCTCACTATGACGGCGGAAAAGCCATCAACCAAGCCAGTAAGACAGATCTCTCTTCGAACCAATGGGCATAACAAAACAAGGGACATACCAGCAAAATAAAACACCCCTGCGTAGGCGCATTAAGAACATGTCTATAGGGACATCGAACCTGACTACCCTTCTGCTTTCATATCGAAGAATCATAGAGAATGCTCTTATTAATGTCAATCAAAATAAAAGAGAATTATGCCTATACAACAGAGTTGATATCAACTAACACCTTTCTTGATGGGTCAGTGGTCAAAAGTCACTGTTAATTAACCATGGTCAAAAGTACAACATTGTTTCTAAATAAAGCAACGTTTCAAATACCACTGATAACGAATCGCTACTTCTTCTTCTTCTTTTAACGTGCTTTTTTCCCATTTTGAATGGGGTAAGCACGATGCCTTCTTCTAAAGGACTTTGATTTGGCTTTTGGGGTAGACCGTAGTCTCGATCGGCTGCCCTGCCTGTCATCACTTATCAGTTATAATTCTTTTGATTGTAAGCTATCCGTGAGGTATAGTGAATTAGACAGTAAACGATATTTGTGGCTAAATATTTGTGTGAGCATATATATATATATATATATATATATATATATATATATATATATATATATATATATATATATATATATATATATATATATATATATATATATATATATATATATAACTGTATATATATCTGTATATATATATGACCATATTTTTAAGAGCTCCACCTGATGTAGTGAACTGGATATTTTATGATATTTGTGGTCTAATGTTTGTGAATATAAGAAAAACCCTCGGTGTATAAGACAAATTCGACAAGTTCATTATTAGCCCCGCGTTACAAATTTACCAATCAGCTATCATGGTGAAGATGGGTTGATATCGATTCTAAGTACAAAACCAGAGTTCGACAGGCATGTACGACAGAGTCGATGTCAACTTATGTCTTGAGAACTGTTGAAGAAAATTTTATTAATCATAATTCCTCTTGGATGTAAGTTGTTACTCCCGAGGCGTAGCGAACTTAATATTTAAAGTATATTGGTGACTTAATATCTGTCTATCTATATAAATTATACATATATAAATATATATATATATATATATATATATATATATATATATATATATATATATATATAATATATAACATGATCATATTTTTAAGAGCTCCACCTATCACACACACACACATTATACTGTATATGTATATATATATATATATATATATATATATATATATATATATATATATATATATATATATATATATATATATGTGTGTGTGTGTGTGTGTGTGTGTGTGTGTGTGTGTGTGTGTGTGTGTAATCCTGATTATAATAATTTTCATAGTTCCACCTAATACTATCGAAACAGGATTCGAATATCGGGCGATGATCGAACAATATGATCTGGTTTCAGTAAATTTATTGACCACTGTTCGAATCAGCCGCTAATTATATCACTTACGACAGATATAAGTGATTTATTTAATGCCACTTTGTCCTCCTGCCTTCTCAATTTCCCCAAAATTTTGGGATATATTTATCACTGCAAGCCTTGAATCCATATGACAAATCGGTGAAGGTGGCCTTTTCCTGTAGCAGATTACGAACCTACGCACCTTTATTATTAGTAATAATAATAAATTAAATTATAAAAATTACCTTGCATTCATCGGTTCGAGTTGATAAGCTCACCGTTGAATCACCTTAACAAAAGTGACCTATAATATTTTTGTCCATGACCATGTCATTGTGACGCCATGTTGCATTAACTAATAATATAATGATGATATCCTTTGTTTCAGCTCCGGGCCATATACGATGAACGATAAGATGAACACGATACAGAGTACTAAATTAAGTACTATAATAATAATAATAATAATAATAATAATAATAATAATAATAATAATAATAATAATAAAGACCAAACACCGATACATAATTCAGGTAGTTTACTAGAAAGGAAGAGTAAATGGCAAATAATAATAATAATAATAATTTTTTCAGATGGGCCAACTACTGATACATAATTGGGGTAGTTTGCTAAAAAGGAAGAGTCCCCGGCAACTCTCAATAATAATAATAATAATAATAATAATAATAATAATAATAATAATTTCTGTCGATTTCCTGATCATCGCCTTAAACTTCTTCGGTGGCGAAAGAGCGATAAAGTGATGTCCCACAAACAGGCAGTTGCAGCGGTCGTTGGCTGTTATCCTCAAGAACAGCTAGTTTCAGTGTTGTTGAGTCTCCAGCTTGGTAAGACAGGTTTCGTTGATACCAACTTGACTTTTTCGTTCATTTGCGTTTGGGCTCTCGGCCTTTCTGTACTGGAGGATCGTTGGTTTCACTGGTTTCATGTACAGACTTCCATAGTGATGATTCCTTCCCTGACGGGCCCTTATACGTTTTCAAAGTAAGGTAGGTGCTTCTGGTATTTTATAATTGTGTTTTCTCGTCAGTATCGTAGCTCCTGCAGAATTGGAGAGTTTTAAATTTGCCTACTTGTATGATCTTCACTAAAGGCGGTATTTTGTTGTAAAGTCTTTGTGCGCAGTGTACAAATGCTCTCTAGCCTGACTTAAAATTTGTTCTAGGTTCAAATCGCCTATTTGCTTTACTTGCATGTCTTCTGTTTACAATATTCATTTGGGGTCTAGAGAAGCTTGAGCAGTATCTCAAATGTGTCGTATTGTGAATGGACTTTTAAAGATTTTAGGCGTGAAGGCGTGCTTCAAGGTTTGTTGGGTTGGCCAGTGGATACTATTGCCAGTTTTGAGTTGTTTCTCAAATATTTAGATTGTGGTACTTGAGCTATGACATACAGTTGTAGTATGAAAGTTTTCCGTTTGGGGGTTTTGTATCTTCAAATTTGGTATTGTCGATTCTTTGTTGTTAATTCCTAAAATGACTGTTCAAAATTTGTTAGGTATTGTTGATTTCTTGTCAACATGGTATTTAAGACTGTTTCGAAGCTTTAGTACTAAGCTGAACTAGATTGCTTTGAGTGGTAATTCTATGCACTTAGAACCATACTAGCAATGTTATGCAGTGCTAAGGATATTTTCATTTTAACTTTATACTGCAATAGTTACAATGCAATAGGGGTTAAAGCTTTTTGATTAGAGACCTAATTAGACTACCACAGCTTTCCTAATATGGGGTATATTGTTGATTTAAACTTAATTACTGTAGGCATAAGTGGCAATAAACTAGTAATAACGCTCATCAGTATTTATAAAGCCTTGCTTGCTGCACCTTGTCTTGGTACTTTAAAACTTAACAGATGGCACAGCTGATTGTAACCAATAGTCAGCCTTTGGTTCTTTAAACTTGCTAGAACATTTTTGGCTTTAATGTATTTTCTTATTTCAGGTCAGGGTGTGTCGTTAAATAAGCGTGCCACAATGAGTTAGTCTCAAATGTACCGATACCTTTTGACCAAACAGGATTAATGGGTGAGTAAGCAATTCTTGTTTTTTTTTCTAGTGACTGAGCAATCCCCTAACATTTTTAGTCTCGAGTTTTTTCAGAATCAAAACTCGTAAGATTTCATTAAGTTTAGGCTTTGTTTTAATGCATTTGGTTTATTTTTGTATTCAAAACCTTAGTTTTTTATTCAAAACCTTAGTTTTTTTTATTCAAAACCTTAGTTTTTTTTTCAAAATTAATTTTTTTATTCAAAACCTTAGTTTTTTTTATTCAAAACCTTAGTTTTTTTTATTCAAAACCTTAGTTTTTTTTATTCAAAACCTTAGTTTTTTTTATTCAAAACCTTAGTTTTTTTTATTCAAAAGCTTAGTTTTTTTTATTCAAAAGCTTAGTTTTTTTTATTCAAAAGCTTAGTTTTTTTATTCAAAAGCCTAGTTTTTTTATTCAAATGCTTAGTTTTTTTTATTCAAAAGCTTAGTTTTTTTTTTCAAAAGCTTAGTTTTTATTTTAGTTTTTTTATTCAAAAGCTTAGTTTTTTATTCAAAGCTTGTTTTTTTTATTCAAAACCTTAGTTTTTTTATTTTGTTTTTTTATTCAAAACCTTAGTTTTTTTATTTTTTGGTTTTTTTATTCAAAACCTTAGTTTTTTTTATTCAAAACCTTAGTTTTGGTTTAGTGTCAAATTCACATTTCCGATATAAAATTACATTTTTTTGGTACTTTTTATTTCTGTGCAAATGATTTGGTTTAGAGATGTGTGTGGACCGCTCTCAGTTTTTGGTTTACGCGGCTTATGCACATTTCAAATGATTGTTGCAAGCTGTATGTTCTGGCAAGCGGTTTTGGTTTGTGGGTTGGAAGAAATTTTTTTAACGTCTAGTTTGTTTGTGTGGAAACTTCAATGTTACCCTTTTCGTTAACCACTTTTGGTTAAACAGATGGTGTACTAAATGTTCACGAAGAAAGTATTTTGGAGTTGTAATTTCCATGGAAACGACCAATAGCCTCAAAGTAAGGAAGTTTTGGTGAAGCGCACTTTTGTGAAAGCCGGCTTATTCCAAAATCGCAGTTAATTGGATATTTTGAAACAAAGCAACCAATCAGGTTTCAGCATTTGTGGTACTTATAATTTGAAAAACAAAAGACGATTAGGCATTTTTACCCACAATACATTGACAAAAAAACAAAAACGCATCAGCAGAAAAACTGACATGGCAGCATAAACGCATCCTTGATAACAACAAGGCACAATATTTCGGTTTCCGTAACTCTTAATTTGCGGAAGATGGAAGTATTTGTATGAATCATGACAAAAATATTTAGCAAGTTTAGATATCCGAATTTGACCGAAACTGTAATGTTTAGTTTTTTTATTCATAACCTTTTTTTATTCATGTAGTTTTTTATTTAGTTTTTATTCATTTAGTTTTTTTATTCATAACCTTAGTTTTTATTCATAACCTTAGTTTTTTTTTTTCATAACCTTAGTTTTTTTATTCCAAACCTTAGTTTTTTTCCCAAACCTTATTATTTTTTTATTCCAAACCTTAGTTTTTATTGTGTGGATTTTTTTTATTCCAAACCTTAGTTTTTTTTTTTTTATTCCAAACCTTAGTTTTTTTATTCCAAACCTTAGTTTTTTTATTCCAAACCTTAGTTTTTTATTCCAAACCTTTTGTTTTTTTTTTCCAAACCTTAGTTTTTTTATTTTAGTTTTTTTATTCCAAACCTTGTTTTTGTTCAAACCTTAGTTTTTTTTATTCCAAGTTTTAGTTTTTTTTTATTCCAAACCTTAGTTTTGGTTTTATTCCAAACCTTAGTTTTTTTTTTTTTTATTCCAAACCTTAGTTTTTTTTTCCAAACCTTAGTTTTTTTATTCCAAACCTTAGTTTTTTTATTCCAAACCTTAGTTTTTTTATTTTAGTTTTTTTTTATTCCAAACCTTAGTTTTTTTTTATTCCAAGTTTAGTTTTTTTTTTTATTCCAAACCTTAGTTTTTTTTTTTATTCCAAAGTTTAGTTTTTATTCCAAACTTGTTTTTTTTAGTTTTTTTATTTTGTTTTTTTTTTTATTCCAAACCTTAGTTTTTTTATTCAAACCTTAGTTTTTTTTTATTGTTTTTTTATTCCAAACCTTAGTTTTTTTATTCCAAACCTTAGTTTTTTTTTTTCCAAACCTTAGTTTTTTTGTTCAAACCTTAGTTTTTTTTTCCAAACCTTAGTTTTTTTATTCCAAAGTTTGTTTTTTTTTGTCCAAACCTTAGTTTTTTTTATTCCAAACCTTAGTTTTTTTATTCCAAACCTTAGTTTTTTTATTCCAAACCTTAGTTTTTTTCCAAAGTTAGTTTTTTTATTCCAAACCTTAGTTTTTTTTTTATTCCAAACCTTAGTTTTTTTTTATTCCAAACCTTAGTTTTTTTATTCCAAACCTTAGTTTTTTTTTTATTCCAAACCTTAGTTTTTTTTATTCCAAACCTTAGTTTTTTTTATTCCAAACCTTAGTTTTTTTTTTTTATTCAAACCTTAATTTTTTTTTTCCAAATAGTTTTTTTTTTATTCCAAACCTTAGTTTTTTTTTATTCCAAACCTTAGTTTTTTATTCCAAACCTTAGTTTTTATTTTAGTTTTTTATTCCAAACCTTAGTTTTTATGAACACAAACAATTTCCAAACTCTTAGTTTTTTTTTTATTCCAAACCTTAGTTTTTTTTATTCAAACCTTAATTTTTTTTTTTATTCCAAACCTTAAGTTCCAAACCTTAGTTTTTATTCCAAACCTTAGTTTTTTTTTTATTCCAAACCTTAGTTTTTTTTTATTCCAAACCTTAGTTTTTTTTTTATTCCAAACCTTAGTTTTTTTTTTTAAACCTGTTTTTTTTTCAAATAGTTTTTTTATTAAACTTAGTTTTTTTTATTCCAAACCTTAGTGGTTTTTTCATCTTTAATTTCAAAGCATAATTTTACTTTTTTTGGAATTTAAATTTTGTTTTTCAGAACTGTTTTAAAGTATTTAATTTTTATTTTTAAGTTAGTTATTTTAGCCTCAAAAGTTTATATTTTAGCATCACAATTTAAGTTTTCTTTAAAGTTTTGGTTTAATTAGTTTTGGTTTAGCTGAAGTTTTGGTTTTAAAGTTTTGGTTGAAGTTTTTGGTGTGGAAGTTTTGGTTTAATGTGGAAGGTATTTTTTTAATCTAGTATTTTTAGTGGATTTAAACTTTTTCATATTTAAACTTTTCCCTTGTGGTTTGATCATGTAATTTCAGCTAATTTTATTTTTTGGAATGTAAAGTTTAGTTAAGTCTCTATTTTGGAAGATTTTGAAGTTTCTGAACACTGACAATTTAAGCTCTTGAGTAATTATTTCAGCTGCATAAGTTTGTTTTGTGTTAGTTTTTTTTTGAAGTTAATTAAGTTTTTGTAAAGTTGAATTAAAGTTTTGCCTGTAAAGTTGAATTAAAGTTTTGCCTGTAAAGTTGAATTAAAGTTTTGCCTGTAAAGTTGAATTAAAGTTTTGAATTAAAGTTTTGCGTGTAAAGTTTTTGTAATTAAAAAGTTTTTGCCTGTAAGTTGAATTAAAGTTTTGCCTGTAGTTTTGAATTAAAGTTTTGCCTGCATGTTGAATTAAAGTTTTTTTGAATTAAAGTTTTGCATGTTGAATTAAGTTTTTTTTGAATTTAAGTTTTGCCTGTAAGTTTTGAATTAAAGTTTTTGCCTGTAAGTTTTTGAGTTTTTAAGTTTTGCCTGTAAAGTTGAATTAAAGTTGAATTTAAGTTTTGCCTGTAAAGTTGAATTAAAGTTGAATTTAAGTTTTGCCTGTAAGTTTTTTTGAATTAAAAAGTTTTGCCTGTAAGTTGAATTAAAGTTATTTAAGTTTTGAATTAAAGTTTTGCGTGTAGAAGTTGAATTAAAGTTGTAAAGTTTTTTGAATTAAAGTTTTGCGTGTAAGTTGAAGTTTTGAATTAAAGTTTTGTAAAGTTGAATTAAAAAGTTTTTTTTGAATTAAAGTTTTGCGTGTAAAGTTTTGAATTAAAGTTTTGCGTGTGTTTTATGAATTAAAGTTTTGTAGTTTAAGTTTTGAAGTTTGCCTAAGTTTTTGCGTAAAGTTGAATTAAAGTTTTGCGTAATTAAAGTTTTGCGTGTAAAGTTTTGAATTAAAGTTTTGCGTGTAAAGTTTTGAATTAAAGTTTTGCGTGTAAAGTTTTGAATTAAAGTTTTGCGTGTAAAGTTTTGAATTAAAGTTTTGCGTGTAAAGTTGAAAAGTTTTTGTAAATTGAAAAAGTTTTGTGAAAGTTTTGAATTAAGTTTTGCCTGTAAAGTGTTTGCCTGTGTTGAATTAAAGCCTTTTGAATTAAAGTTTTGCGTGTTTTGCCTGTTTTGAATTAAAGTTTTGCTGTGTTAAAGTTTTGCCTTTTGAATTAAAGTTTTTGCGTGTAAAGTTTTGTTTTGCCTTAAGTTTTGTAGTTTGTTTTCGTGTAAAAGTTTTGCGTTGAATTAAAGTTTTGCGTGTATGTTTTGCGTGTAAAGTTGAATTAGTTTTGCGTGTAAATTTTGCGTGAAAAGTTGAATTAAAGTTGAATTAAAGTTTTGCGTGTAGTTTAAGTTTTGCGTGTAGAAGTTGAAATAAAGTTTTGCCTGTAAAGTTGCCAGTTTTGCAATGTAGTGTTTTGCGTGTAAAGTTGAATTAGTTTTGCGTGAGAAGTTGAATTAAAGTTGAATTAAAGTTTTGCCTGTAAAGTTGAATTAAAGTTTTGCCTGTAAAGTTGAATTGTTTTGCCTGTAATGGTGACTTTGTTGAATTAAAGTTTTGGATAAGTTTTGCCTGTAAGTTCAAACCAACCAAGTTGAATTAAGTTGAATTAAAGTTTTGCCTGTAAAGTTGAATTAGATTGAATTAAAGGTTGATAAAGTTTTCGTGTAGTTTGCTAGTTGGACTTAAGTTGAATTGGGAAGTTAGATAAAGTTTTGTGTAAAGTTGAATTAAAGTTTTGCCTGGATAGTTGAATTAAAGTTATTAAGTTTTGCCTGTAAGTGATAGTTTTGCGTGTAAATTATTGAATTAAAGTTTTGCGTGTAAAGTTGAATTAAGTTTTTGTTGAATTAAAGTTTTACAAGTAGATGGATTAAAGTTTTGCGTGTAAAGGTAAAGTTAAAGTTTTGTGTGTAAAAGTTTAAATGTAAAGTTCAGTATCCTGTAGTTGAATTAAAGTTTCGTCAGTTGAATTAAAGTTTTCGTGAAAGTTGAATTAAAGTTTAAGGATGCGTGTGGGAATTAAACGTGTAAGAAGTTGTAAAAAAATGCGATAGATAACCCAGGAGACATTTGACAGTTCAAGTTAATAATAGCATGAGGGTCAAACGAGCAGTACTTGAGACCTTTGTTTGCCCAAGGTTGAGATGACTTAATAATGTATCTTGAAATGTATTAGTGGAGCTAATTGTATATAGATGGAGGTTAGGGTAGTAATAAACTGACATATTTATATCTCTAAGGATGCTGGGACATTCCCACTAGATAAAAAAATAGAACAGGGAGACATTTGACAGTTCAAGTTAATAATAGTAGAGGGTATTACAGTACTTGAGCCCATTGTTTGCCCATGAGATGTAAGTTTGAATGTATTAGTGGAGCTGAGAATAGGGTAGCTTAACTGACATATTTATAGCTTAGAATTACATTCCCACTAGTAAATAGGAACTAGACAGGTAATAGGTGGATCTTCATGATTTTCTAAGAGGCCTAGGTCTTGGGTTGTTAAAGCATTTTTTTGACACTGATGTTGTGGACTTGGGTATTTTAACAGGCTGGTTAATAGTGGAAATTGTAATTCAAATTTTTGCTGTCTTAACGTCGTTCCGTCAATGCTCTCGGCACCCTCACCCTCCCCCCCTATTACTCTTCAAGCAAAGCTTTCATGTTAGTAAATACAGTTCAAATTTCATTGCAATTTCATTGACTCTTACCTTCAGCCACCTTTCCTCCAGCGCAGAAGCTTGCTTTGGGAACCCCTTTCTTATTCTGAATACTCCAAATTAATTTTCCACCCCGTTGGGTTGTGCAGTTTCAATTCCCTTAAGACTGTATACTAAAGGACGAAAGTTGTCGGATAGTGTTTGCATTGCGTGGCACATCTCATAGATATGTAGCACTAAAGTTAGATGCAGTTGTTTCAGTGTAAGATTGGTGCTGTATTAAATATATCTTAAAGGATGGCACTCTCTATTCTGTTGTCGTTTTGGGAGTCTGAAGGAACAATGCTAGTAATGAGATTTAGTTGATGACAGTTTTAAGTAATACTAATACAGTACATGGGATTGTTAATGGGAAAGTTTATTCATATGATATAGTATTTGATAATCTTAGAATAGCTGCTGGGGCTAACTGAACAGGCTATTTTCAATTTTTAAGAGGGTAGGCTATGTCATGGAAACTTAGTATATTCTGAAATCAAACAAACTACTTTTCTTATGCACAGGCTCTTGGTGTAGCTGCAGCAGACCATAACGTCGAGACAAATACTAATGGAAAGCCACGCTTTTCGTTCAGACTATCCTGTGAGGATTCGAAGTGCTCCGAATTAGGTTACCCAGACAACAAGAACTCAACTTGCAGTCGCTATGCATGTCCTGTGACGGTTCGAAGCGCAATAAATTAGATTACCCTGACAACTAGAACTCAACTTGCAGATGCTGTGCATATCCTGTGAGGATTAGAAGTTCCCTAAACTCGGTTACCCAGACCACTAGAACTCTGTTACCCAGACCACTAGAACTGAACTTGTAAATGCTGTGCATATCCTGTGAGGATTCGAAGTGCTCTAAATTCGGTTACACAGACAACTAGAACTTAGTAGATGCTGTGATGTACCTACTATTCAATTTTCTAATGGCTACTTTGGATATGTAATTTTTACATGTATGAAGACCAGCTTAATATATATGTCCGTAAACCTTTGTCCATTTCTTTAACCCCAAAATGTCATGTGATGGTAGACTTTGTAATACCCCTTGAAAGATGATGAATGTCCTATGAAATCAAGGGAATGGTAGTTACTGATTGGTTGGTTAACAGCTGAAGTAAGATGGGGAAATTGATATGAGAAATGAAGTAACATATAATGGTGTTTAATTGACGAGATCCTAGCAATATTAACAAAGAATTTTGGAGTTTACTTGCAATAGCCTATGCAGATTTAAACTTCCAATCAGCAAAGTGATACTGTATTTTGATCCCTCTGATGACAGGAATAATTAAGATCATTCCTTATGATCTGGAGATCGCATTCGGTTGAGAACACTTGCAAAGGTGACTTAGGCGATAATAGTTAGTGAAAATTCACTTTGACATGAGATACCGTTAAAATATTTTAAGGATCTTCGGGGTTGAATAGTCCAAATTGCTATGTAAGGGTTATAATTAATTTGTAAAAAAGTTAAGCAGGCAGCAAATTTTCAATAGTGATAGTGGAATTTGCCCTGGGAATGGTTGTTGCTTACGCCTATAAATTGTTGAAGTTACTATGACTGTCGATGGTCACTACAACGCAAGCTTTAGCGTTGGACTTGTATGGATCGGGTAAGTGAGGCAACAGAAATGCAGGATTTTTGCATAATGCTTTGTTTAATTAGTTGGTGGTCTTGTCTCTGGCTCTAAAGTTTCTGTATGTTAAATTGCTCAACGGATTTAGTGAGGTTGGGGGTTGTGCTACTGGTCGTTAGTTTTGTCAATCTTTGAAATACTTAGTTTTAGAATTGAGAGTAACTTGGGTTCGCTTTAGAACAGAGCGCCAGGACAAAAACTTAAGAAAACCGGTTTTCCTTTTATCCTGGCTACGATCCGCAGACTTCGGGTAGCTAAGTTTAGTCACCTAATTCTGGCTTTGCATCTGGTTTTTGTTTGCACCGCCAAGAAACATTCTTCAGCTTTGTCTATACCAAAAAAAAAAAAAAAATACTGGCCAGAAAATATTAATGCACCTTATTCGTCGGTTTGAGATATTTCCTTCCATATCCGAGTAATGAATAAGTAAGGCTGCGTCCACACTATCGAACGTTGTTCGACGAACTTTGTCCGGTGTGACGTTATTAGCTGGTTTCGCAGCAATGCTGGGATACGAGGGGGGAAAAGGAAGTGTTTGTAATCATTGTGAACAGTTGCTTGTAGATTCTTTTCTCCTTTTTTTATTGAATTGTTGAAAGGTTGAATTGTGTGGGTACCTGTAATGGTTTTTTTGTAGGTGTGTTTAGACCATATTGTATGAAGTTTTAATATATGCATTTAAGATCAGGTCGTGTTGGAGAGCCGTCTTGGAATTTTTTTTAATTTGGGTAGAGATAGGAAAACGAGATCTGGGAAAATGGCAGCATAAAATCACGACTGTTGTTTAGTCAATCCAGCCTCTTCGGGGGTTGGTAAATGGGGTTTCGTGTCAGCCAGTTGAAGTTTTTATTGAGTCTGTTCAAAACCATTTGAATGCAATAAAGATCTCAGGTGACACGGAAAGGTTTAATGAAGCTAAAAGTGTTCTGGCTTTGGACGTGGGGGATACTGGCCGATGCTGTCATAGTTTTCAGTTTCGAAAATATCAGACTTGGGAGGACCTCAAAGGGTTTTTTAGAACTGCTTACGGGGCACTGAGTGTGGGGATTTAGCACGGGACATGAGCATTCTATAAGATTAGGAAAGGGCAGAGCTCTACAGCAGATTTTAACTCTCAATTATTTGATGCTGCAGGGGATTTGGTAGAGAAATTAAGAAGTTCGTGCTGGGGACACAGAAATTCTTTATCTTTAGAAAACTTTCAGAAGTTGTTGCATTTTTCTTGGCCCTTGAATGACGTCCCAGACACAGTAGTGAGTAAATTTGACAGTCAAGTAGAGCATACGACTGATGAGGCATTGACTCTACACTCTCTTACCCTTCTACTCTACCAAACAACTGATCAGCGTCATCCCCTAATTGCTGTCAGCAACGAGCTGGGAAGGAGAGGGCTATGAAGTCATGACGCCAGGGGGAAAATATTAAATTGCTGTATGGCGGTTAACGTGTTAATAGAATGTTTAAATGAACCCTTGATTAATCGGGGAGGATATGCTCCTGGATAAGTGAGCATTTAAAATTACCAACGGGGGAAGTAGTCGTTTATAACAGAACCAATGACAGAAATTACTTTGAAAATTATGCGTATTATGCGTAACAGATTTCCTTGAAATGGGGGTTAACTTAGAGATTCGGTGGGGGACAGGAAATAATCCCTACATATCATATGTGACTTGCAATTATTTTCTTTGCTTCGGGGTAATGCTTAATGGATTTAAAATCTATCTTCCTTAATTTAATTTTACATGATTCGTTGTTAAGCTTTCTTAATAAATTTTAGTTTTGTAATTTTAGGATTTCATTTACACACCGTAGACAGAATAGGTAAATGAAAGAGAGAGAGAGAGAGAGAGAGAGAAGAGAGAGAGAGAGAGAGAGAGAGAGAGAGAGAGAGAGAGAGAGAGGAAAGGAACTCTCGGCCGCCAGCTACAAGATACCAGCTGAACTCAGGTAAGGCCAAAGGGCCCTTTGTCAAGATTCATGGCCCTCTAACATATATACTGTATATATGAGAAGTTCTACCACAAATTTTGTGACTTTGTATATCCCCAAATCTAAGCCCCATATATTAGTAAATGCTGAATCCAGTACACTGTGGGAATAACCAACACCCAAGGGAAATCATCATTAAAAATGCCTGTGCCCGGCCCGAACTGGAACCTATGCTTTGTGATAGATATTATGGCAGACAGTCGACTTGACCTTTCTGCTATTTAGACAGATTTAAGTTAAAATCGGTTCTGCTACTTATCTAATTCAGGTTCTGGATTAAAGAGGCATTTGAAATGAAGGGCTTTAACACCCAGGAAACAGTAGAGTGGGAGCATGACGGCAGCAGATGACCCACAGTTGCGTGGTGTTAAAAATGACGATGATGAGTTTTCTGTGTCGGTGCACATGTGATCTGTTGTAGTGGCAGATGGCTGTATGGGGAATTCGATGACTACTGTCTTACAAAAATATTTATATAGTTGGATTTTGTCAATACTCAAAAGAATGCCCAACATTAAAAGCTGAACTACCTCGCCATATAATCTCCTTGAACTTTCATGACGGACGAAATTGGCTACCATCCTTATCTATGATAATAAAATCCTAGTGGATCTGATCCTGTTTGTCCTCCCCGGGTGACAGTAGAGGAGACGTAACACAGCCACCCACCCCCTGCAAATTGGTTTGTCCGCCCTGGGTGGGGGCTGGGTAGGTAGGGGAACGGGAGGGTAGGGAGGAGACATCCACCCTCCTCCTGCAATCCTGTTTGTCCAACCCCGGGTGGGGGCGGTGTAGGTAGGGTATCGGGAGGGTAGAGGAGATAGTAGCACCGAGTTCCAGCGCGCGGAGCGCATGCCAACAGGCACGTCCTAAGTATTTGTCAGAAAGGGAAAGGCAACACGTTCTGGCGCCACTCCTCCTTTAGAGGAAAATATATATGTATAAAAATACATATAAATATACACATATTATATTTACCATTTTTGTATATGTATTTGAAGGATTTAGATTTGGCTATATACACAACAGGTAGTGGTTCGATCGGCTGCCCTGGCCTGACATCGCTTAGACCCCAGTAGCGTATGTTTCATGTATCATGCTTGACCCAACGCCCTTTCTTATAATTGCGCGGGTAGGGCTGTGTGTGAGATTTATTATGTTTTAGAAGTGTGTTGTAATCATATATATATATATATATATATATATATAATCATATATTAATATATTATGAACACACACACAAAGGCATTAGTTCGAATCCTGGTGGTAACGAGAATTATGAATTATAATTATGTGATTTAGAGGTATGGGGAACTTGACATACACTCATGGGTTAATATTTGTGAACATGAAAAATCTATATATACATATATATATATATATATATATATATATATATATATATATATATATATATATATATGCTACGTACACTGTGACATTTTTATATTCACATATATTAATCCACGAATGTCGTTTGATATCAAGTTTACCATACCTCGGGAATAAATTACACCCAAAGGGAATTATAATTCATAAGTGCCTCATTACCACTAGGATTCGAACCACTGCCTGGTTTGGAAACAGAGAAGCACAGTGACTTTGACCAGCGAGCGATCAAGAGAGGTATAAACTTTTATCGATTCTGCTATATATTTTCCTGTTTAATTTAGGTTTTTGTACTTAGTATTTATATCAACCACCTCCATTATTACAACTGATTGGTAAGTTTGTAGATGGCTAATTTTGAATTTTTGTCACAAACACCCCGACTTTTTTATATTCACAATCTTAAACCTCAAATATCGTTTAATCTCCAACTCACTATACGTCGGGTATAACGTACCTCAAAGGAATTATAACTTGTAAGTACTTTGTCACCGATGGGATATACTGTAGTCTAAATAAACTTGCTAGCCAGAGACCCATGCATTTTGATATCTTAGACCAGTGGTTCTTAAACTTTTTGCCTTGCACCCCCCCTGCATTATGTATAGATCCCACGCCCCCTACCCTGAAATTTTTGCCAACTATAATCTATAAACAATATGTTGTCTATTTGTATGCTATTATACTTATCCTAACAATAAAAGGCAATTCATAAACAAGATTTGAAATTAAAATTGACTTATATTTTGAATTTTTGTCATGTTTTGAGATAATAATTAGAAAATATATGGAAGCAGTGACAACGTTTTTGGCAATTTTGTAATTAACATCACAAATAAAAAAAATAATAAGCACCATCTGGCAGCTCTGCTTGCGCCCCCCTTGAAAGCTTCTGGCGCCCCCCAGTTTAAGAATCAC
>NC_089799.1:34534613-34559613 GCF_040412425.1 Macrobrachium rosenbergii | reverse complement strand
CACATCAGTGCAATCTGAATATATTGCGAGAATGTTATTTCCCCAGTGTTTATTTTGAAAGAGATATTATCGTGGTAAAGATAACTTTCACCCAGAAATATCGACAAAAACAAATTTCAAATCCATAATTAAAAATTTAATTACCGCAGTAATTAAGCCCTTAATATCAAAGCCATAAAATCCCAAAAACCTTGCTTGAATCGACGTTCAAGCTATTATGGCAAAATATGAGCAGGCTATAAAAACATTTATCAGTGATGAGAGCAGCTTTTTAAAACAGTTGATGTCTGTATGTATGTTTGTATATATGTATTAAAAATACGCAAGTAAACATCTGTTTATACATATATCACTAGTCGTATGAATTACGGCAGCATTTATTCATCATTATTTATATCAAGATATATTTACATTTTTTTTTTATATTTCATATTAAGCACCTCTTCTTGTATTTAGTCTTGCGTTAATACTGGGAAAAAGATTTATCATCGACAAATAGGCTCTCCCTTGTTGCACCACGATCTGTTCGTTTTATTTCAAAATAGTCTTTGAATCCTTAAAATATAAAAAAAAATAAAGCATGATTGAAATTGACTTTTCCCACATCCCTTACTAAATTTCTTGGAATATTAACTGAGCCAAATAAGAAAGGATAAGGTAACTGTTATTGGTATAAATGAAAAAAATTCAGAAAAGTGACAGAAATCCTTCAGTATAAAGAAGATGTACCTATACATATTTTCTGGTGTGTAAAATGACGGCAATCCCTTGCTGACATTGTTCAGCTATGATCGATTTGTGTAAAATTAGTTTTCGTACTAGAGTATCTATCTTTTGCGGTATTGTAAAGCTGTACATTTTCTTTATTATCGTACATTCAAAAAACCATAATATAGAAATAGTTTTAAAAAGAATCAGTTCAAGGAACAGAACAAGAATATTTTCATTCTTCGATGTAAAAGATACTCCCTAAAATTCAACTACAAATGACAATAACATTCTTCAGAATCTTGAACAATTACGGTAAACTTCCTTCGAATGAAATTAGAGACTGACAGCTGTTGTGAATTACAGCTTGATTTTGATTTATAAAAACTTGGTTATAAAGCCAAGCACTGAGGCACTGAAGCACTTAGTCATTCGGCACTTAAGAGAGTGAAAAGAGGAAATTGGAGCGGTTGGAAAAGATGGAGAAATTGAAGCGGCTATTGAGGTAAAGTACAAGGTTAAAGAGTAGGAGCCCAAAGAGGCCAAAAGGACGCTGCAAACAACTTTTAGTAAGGCCTGTAATGAGCCACGCGAGGTTAACCGACGACTTTATGCCCCTTTGGGGAACTGACAAAAAGGAAATAATTCTACGAAACCTTATCAAGAACTTGTGTAGGGTTGTATTCCTTTGATTGGTCTTTGTAAATTTAATTTCCTTACAGGTAGGCATCAGCGAGTCGCTGTTGATAGGGTCTTTGTGTCAGGAGCTCCACAGGGTTGTGTTCTTGGTCCACTGTTATTTTTAGTGTATACAAGTGATATGGTTTTTGGCCTGGAAAACAAGATTGTTCAATGTGCCGATGATGCAACACTTGTGGGCGTAGTAAAGTCTCCATTTATGAGAAATGAAGCTGCCCTCAGCCTCAGCCTGGACAAGGACCGGATCAGAGAATGGCGTAGTCGGTGGGGTATGAGGCTGAACTCCAGTAAAACGAAAACACTATTGATTAGCAGATCTCTTACAGATTTTCCACCCCATCCTCCCCTGCAGGTGGATGGTGCTCTGCTGAATGAGTCTGAAGCTTTAACTCTTCTAGGTGTAACTTTTGACTCACATCTTACTTTTGAGAACATTTAATGAAAGTTCCAGCAAATGCCGTACGAAAGTTAGGTATTGTTCGTAAGGCCTCAAGTATTTATAACGGTGATAAAATCAGTGCAACCCGTTCTAGGTCCTTTGTCCATCCTATTCTAGAATACTGTTCTCCGGTGTGGCTGTCGGCTTCTACCAGAGATTCATCTCTTTTAAATAAAGTGGTTCGTGGTGGTAGGTTTCTGTTTCCTAGTATTAGCTGTTATGACTTAGACCATCGACGGATGGCCTCTTGTTTGTCACTTTTTCGTAAAGTTGTATTTCAACAGAGATCTTTCACATTCACAATTGATCCCTGATCCCCTTTATCTGCCGAGAGCAACCAGATTCGCTGGACAGCAGCATCAACATGCAGTAAATGTGCCTCGCTGTCGAACTTCTCAGTTCCAAGGGCCCTTTGTTCCTCACACCGTTGGGCTGTGGAACAGCCTCCCAGAGGATGTCTTGGAGTTGGAACTTCAGAAGTTTAAGCGAAAATACAATGCATTACTACCCTAATACTATTATTCTTGCATTTTGATACATCTTTATCTTTTTATCTATTTATTGTTTAATATTTTTTTTTAATAAGTAGTATCCCGTCTTTCTGTATTTCCATTTACTTCCTCTTACTTCTTCCTAATGAACACCATATTCTTTGGAAGCTTGAATTTCAACTCAGTGGGCCTGTGGGCTTGTTCTATATGAACATGTTTCATCTACTGAATAATAATAATAATAATAATAATAATAATAATAATAATAATAATAATAATAATAATAATAATAATAATAATAATAATATAAAGAATGTTTTAAGATGCCAAGCAGTTATTTGGCCTAAAAATCAATTTGTCAACAACCCTTGAGAGCAGTGGCCTGTATGGAAGTTGGATTCATTTTACTCACCACGCTTTTTCCAGTGGCAAGGGGAGTACATTCCTTCTTCCTAGCAGCGTTTTCACTCTAAACAAGGCTTAAACATATTATATATATATATATATATATATATATATATATATATATATATATATATATATATATATATATATATATATATATATATATATATACATATATATATATATATATATATATATATATATATATATATATATATATTTATATATATATATATATATATATATATATATATATATATATATATTATATATATATATATATTATACATATACATATATATATGAGCTTGACACTTGTTACACTGCATTGGACCCCGGTGCTGCCCATCATGTTTCCCCTACCCTCCCAATCCCCTACCTACCAAGCCCCCACCCGTGGCGGACAAACAGGTTTGCAGGAGAATGGTGGATGTGTCATGTCTCCCCCACCCTCCCGATCCACTACCTACCCTACCCCACCCAGGGCAAACAAGTAAGAAAGATCCACTAGAATTTTATTATATACTGTATATATATATATATATATATATATATATATATATATATATATATATATATATATATATATATATATATATATATATATATATATATATATATTTTTTTTTTTTTTTTTTTTTTTTTTTTTTTATTGTATATGGGGTATCATTAAAACCGTAAGGGGGGAAATTCGGAAATATGTAGAGGTGGTAAAGAGGATAAAGTAGATGAAAGTATAGGTTAGTTTTTTGAGAAGGTTCATCCTTGTGGAAGGAATAGAGAACATTATGCTGGAAAAGAGAGTGCAATACTGGAGAGCAATAGGATGGAGGAAGAAGGAAGACATAAAAATTGCTGTTACAGATAGATAAAAGAGGTTTTGGAAAGGATGGGCCTTTATATTTAATGACAGCAAGAGTGCGTGTAAGACATGGATGAAAAACCTTAGCATATAAAGACTTAAAGGTATGAAACTGTCAGGGTTCTGAAATTTTCTATACAGATGTTCACACATTATTCCCAATTAAATTATTAATATCCCAGAGATCTTTGTTTCACTATATTTAGAGAAAGTTTGTACAAAATAGACGTATATAACGCAGCGTGTAAAAGACAGCCAACTGCAAAAGAATCCCCTGTGTACCATGGCAGCCTTTAAGCAAAGAGATCTATCCTTGATTCTCCTGTCAGAAGAATGAGCATAAGTATTGACTCTTTTCATGTATCTCTGCAGCTCCGCCATATTATAAGCATGTATCTTCATCTGTTTAGCTATACTTTTGTCAGAATAGCCAAAATCATTTTCATTTCATTTATATTGGTATTTACTTTAAAATACTTTTGTGAAAATATCTTAACAAAATGTAACCATGGACGGCAACAAACGGTGTAAATTATTCAGAATCCTAAATTCTGATTTACTTTACATAGGAAATAGCGAAATAAATTCCCATTTAGGAAGAAAAGGATTAGGTGGTATTGTTATGGGAACTACAGCCTAGCCTCCAGGGCGAATAAACAAAGACTCAGGCTAACTTTGTACTGTTCTAAGATGTTGACTTTACGACTCCCGACCTCCCTTAAGGCCAAGGTAACCGTTTCAGCCTCCTGGATTTCATTAAATCTGGAACACGCTCAGACAGTTTTTACAATATCAACATCTTTTTTCACATTATTGCGCAGCTCCGTCAATAAATAAGTTTATTTTATTTACAAAATGCTGTCTTTTGTGAAATGAAAGATTTCCAGAAAGTAGGCGAATAAGAAGCAAATGATTAGAAATGTTAGTGGCTGCGCATCGCCTACGGGCAATTATTGCTTCCTTAATAATGACACACTTTGCTGTTTGTTTTATATCATATTTACTGCGACCTAGAAGATAACGTAGTATAATGCCATGGGTTTATCCTTTTACCAAATTGTAATGTGCATTTTGATATTATGAAATCCAATTGCATTCACTGCTTTGACCCAACATCAGCGTAACCGTTTAACCAGTTTCATTCAGATGTGGTTAAATTTTCGTATCTTTTGTATAATTAAAACTTCATACATACATATATATATATATATATATATATATATATATATATATATATATATATATATATATATATATATATATATGTATATATATATATGTGTGTGTGTGTGTGTGTGTGTGTGTGTGTGTGTGTGTGTGTGTGCATATGGTAGTCAGGGTAAAAGACTAGTTTTAAGAGTGGGGCTAGAAGAAAGTGAAAATTATGACTTTAGAAAAAATAAAATATTGTTTACATGGAGGAACGGACAGAGATCAGAGTTGCTGTACTATTGAATATCATCATAAAATTGCATAGGGAAGGATGCTGTCTGAAATAAACAGTAAATATTTTGATAATTGAAAAGAAGCCGGGAGGAATGGCGCAAGACTGGGGAGGGTTAATGAAACCTTTAGAATGTCTGAGGAAATCTTGTTTAATACATGAAAAAAGAGCAAAATCCTGCCGATGGGAATACATTAACACCCTACAAGTATAGTATGAGGTATGAGTGACTGGCTGGTCAGGGTTTGTAAGGTATACCCAACTGACGATCGTCTGTTGAAAGGATTGAAAGAGCAATAGTTATATCACAGTTTAAATGTAAAAGTGACAGAGACAACTGTACTAGTTTTAGGTTTATAAAGAAGTTTAATGTGCGATGAAAGATGTATGGTCAGGTTAAGAAAGAATCATCAAGAGAATATATTTTTGTTCCGGTACAATTGGGTGAGCAGTTTAAAATTTCAGGGAAATAGCTGTACATTGCATACATGGACCTGGAAAAGAGCCTATGAAAGAATCAACCGAAAGGCAATGTGAAAGGTGGTGCTGAGTGCTTCAGAAAATAAGTTAATGAGAACGTTTAAAGTTTCCTAATAACATTGAGGCAAATACAATAACATCTACCGTAGCTGGAAGAATGATTGTTTTAATGTACTGAGACGTGGATGCGTTATGTCTCCATAGCTGTGAAATATTTCCACGAAAAGAGTGATACCAAGAAGTCCAAGAAAGGTTGGTATCTGTGGTTGTAAAGCTGTGAGACAAGATAATGGGTCGTGACTGAAGCAGGGAATGATCGTTTTTAGTTTTCGGCAAAGGAAAACTGTTGAGATGGCTTTGTCTGTCCGTCCGCACCTTTTCTGTCCACGCTCGGATCTTAAAAACTACTGAGGAGGCTAGAGGGCTGCAAATTGGTGTGTTGAGCATCCACCCTCCAATCATCAAACATACCAAATTACAGCCCTCTAGCCTCAGTAGTAGTTTTTATTTTATTTAAGGTTAAGGATAGCCATGATCGTGCGTCTGGTACCTCTGTAGGTGCCAACAAAACAGGCCACCACCTGGCCGTGGCTGATATTTTTCATGGGCCGTGCTCATACAGCATTATACACTTACAGAAAACTCGATTGCGCCAAAAAAACTTCGGTGCATTTTTTACTTGTTTGTTAATGAAACAATTTATAAATTAATGAAAGACTTTGAAAGCATTTGTGTATGGAAAAATGGTTGATAGAAGAATATTGCAGAAGTGGTTATTTGTATAGGCCTTTGCCCTTAGATACAGTACAAGTAAAATGTGCAATGGCCAGAATGAGAGATGTCAGTTACAGAAGCCAGGAATGCTACACGGTACGTGCTATAGACCGCGAAGGTACTTATAGTGTTGACTTAGCTTTTAGCTTTGAATTACGCCAGCTTTGTTCTAGGGGTACCCATACAAGTGTGTTAATGTAAACTAAGTTGTCAGTATATAGCAAATACATCTGCGTGTTTGTGTGTGTATTTGAACCTTTAAACTTCAAGTTAAAACTCTAATATTGGGCATAAGTCTTGTATCCCCAGAAATTGCACTGTAGCACAAACTAAATTATGTGCCCTAATACCTTTCGAGATCGCATGCCATAATGAAGCCTAATGGTCGAGACAATGACAACTTTTGGCCCTTGGTTCCCAGATCTTTTACCCAATAATCTTTGTACACAGCCTGTTAGTTTCTTGCTTCCCTTGCTCTGTTATGCTTTTACTTTAAAAGAATATGTACACTCACGACACACACAAACATACACACGTACACACACAAACTCACGCATGTATATATATATATATATATATATATATATATATATATATATATATATATATATATATATATATATATATATATATATATATATATATATATATATATATATATATATATATATATATATATATATATATATATATATATATATATATATATATATATATATATATATATATATATATACATATATATATTTTGGTGTGTGTGTGTATGTTTATCAATTAACTCTTACATTTCCTCTCTGGCGCTACATTGTTTGTATTTGACGATATATATGAAAATATATCAACAGAGGCATCAAACTGTGAATTTGGTTCATCAGACATATAAAGCACAATTTAAATAAAATTGCATTCATACCCTACAAACGAGACACGGTTCCAGACCTGCTCCAAAATCGCTGGTGCATGTAGTTGGATCATTAGTGTCAAAACCGAAATGTGACAGATCAACGGCTATTTTCCTTTATTCGGATATAAATCCATTTCCAGATCTAATTATCTCATAATTGGAGGTGAATCCAGAATTTCGGTCCCAGTGACGTGTTCTATTCGTCGCTTAGGGTTGCAATCCAAATTCAAATTTGAGCTTATATTCAATTCTGGGTCTCACAGTGAATGGCTTCATTTTGCGTTCGACACACAAATGGGACGCTGTGACAAACAGCTTTTATACAACGCCTTTCTTTTTATTTAATATTCAATTAATAGAGGTGATCTCGCTCTCACTCTCTTTTTTCTGAGGTTGTTTGATTAGGTGGTCGTTATATTCTGCACAAATTGTGTAAATAAACACACACATATATATATATATACATACATATATATACATATATATATATATATATGTATATATATATATATATATATATATATATATATACATATATATATGTATATATATACATATATATATATATATATATATATATATATATATATATATATATATATATATATATATATATATATATATATATATATATATAAAGTACACTAATATCTGTCTATATACTTTATATGTATGTGTGTGTGTATGTGCGTATGTAAATTGCTTGGTGTTACCTAGGCATGTAATAGGGACTATGACTGGCTCCAATTACTCCCTTATGAAAGTTGTTTAGCATATCTCGCGGACAGTTATTTTGTACCTTTGTCATGAAGTCTGACTGTTTCATTTGAATTGATTAAGGGCATAGCATTTTCAGTTTTAATTCTCGATCTTTTCAAATCACTTCCAAGGTGATTGGAAACCGGTGCATTTCTCACCAAGGACTCCACTGCAAATGCACAAACTTGCAGAACGCAATCATTTCAAGTACGGTCTATCCCAATTTCACTCTTTTATGACTTTTGGCCCGAAGTTGAAAATCATTGAACTGAAAGTTTGGCCTGAAAGGCGAAGACGTTGCAACCTGTAATTCATCTTGCCAAATTCCTCATGTATAGACCATATTGCAATAAGGCTTATTGCAGCTATGAGGGAGAAGGCGAACATAGTCGGGCACAATATATATATATATATATATATATATATATATATATATATATATATATATATATATATATATATATATATATATATATATATATATATATATATATATATATATATATATATATATATATATATATATATATATATATATATATATATATATATATATATATATATATATATGTATGTTTGTGTGCACTGGCACAATGACTTCTTAACTTTCCGAATTCTTCACACTATTTGGATACGCTTGTCACTGTAATCCATCAGATCCAAATGGCAGTTATGAAGAGATTATGACGTCCACAACTTTAGTAACGTGACCTTGTTTGATACTTCAGGTTCGGCTTCGAATCCTGCTACGGACGTCCAAATTTCTTTATATACCTTCCATTTGGATCTGAGGCTTTGTAACGACAAGCGTATCCAAAAAGTGTTAAGAATTCGAAAAGTTATAGGGGGGCTGTGGTGTTTACAATTACATATCTATATGGCAAAAACATCACTGATGTGTATGACCGTAAATCCATCTTATCCTTCATAGCCGCAACAAGCCCCTTGCAACATGGTCTACACATGAGGAATTTGGCGAGATTAATTGCAGGATGCAACCTCTTCACCTTTCAGGTCAAACTTTCAGTTTAACGATTTTCAGCTTCCGGCTATAAGTCCATAAATCCGTGAAACTGACTTCATAATATTATATATATATATGTATATACAGTATATATATATATATATATATATATATATATATATATATATATATATATATATATATATATATATATATATATATATATATATATATATATATATAATATACATATATATATATATATATATATATATATATATATATATATATATATATATATATATATATATATATATATATATATATGTATATAAATAAATATATATATATATATATATATATATATATATATATATATATATATATATATATATATATATATATATATATATATATATATATATATATATATATATATATATATATATATATATATACATGTTCAATTCAAACTGATTGCTGCCAGGGTGGCAATAAGCATTAATATTTGGAAAGTCCTACTATTGTCCTTGTAAGGGAAAACGGCTAGAGACACTGGAGGGTTAATTGAGAATTCTTATGCAGGGGAAATGGGCTTTAAATGACAGATGAGCATCTCTCTCTTGAGGCCAGCATGCACCACATGCACTGGCTAGCCTATTAACTGAGGAATGCAGCGACTGTTTTAGTAACTGGCACAGACTGCATAGTGTTTCTTTAGTTGTTGGCAGTGAGTTGTTGGAGAGATCTATTGTGCCTTAAAGTAGAGAAATATATTAAGAGTAGCAAACCCCACGACGGGAGGAAAGACCTTTGAAGTATCAGACGCACTTCCATTTCTGATGCCTGTGGTAAAGATTTTTTACTCTTATGTGAGAGCCTGAAAAATAAAATAGCACAGATTTCGCTGCTATGCATGATTTGAAAGTTACTAAGTTAAAAAAAAAAAAAAAAAAGAAACGAATGTGATACACGCGTTGGATTTTGCATGTGCATTCACGTGGTGCAGAAACGAAGAACTGCAAGATGTCTATCTTATTTAAGGAGAGCTGGGTGTTTTGCCACTTAGTTAGACTGAGGACTTTTGGATTTATGCAACTGTTGCTACTGTGGGTGAAGACTCAGTAAACTAAAGCGATATAAATATATTATATGAAAATAAAAGATTAAGCAAAACTTGAAACCATTCTGTTTCACTGGAAATCATTTAAGAACATAACATTTTCAGTTTCAAATCTTGATCTTTTCCACCATTTTCCACCAGGGATCCAACTGCAAATACCTAAACTTGGAGAGTGCAATACTTTGAATATAGAACGAGAGAAAGTTGTAATGCATGGTCCAAGAACTAAAAAAATGTAAGGGGAGGGGAATGTTATAGATAGATTATGAACATAAGGTATTTCATCAAAACTGTACGTGACTGAAAGAAAAGTCCTTGGTGGTAGGTCTGGAATTCTTGTAAAAAGTGAGAAATCAGAATATCTTTTGACAATGTGTCATGAAAGAGAGAGAGTGCTTGAAAACGTAGTTACTGGAGAAAGATATCCATTAGTATGTCTTGGAATAGAAGAATCCTTGGAAATATAGATTCTAGATTATTTGTTGATGCAATAAGTTAACGGATGGACAAGTTATTGTTGGAGATGGGGTAGGTCGAGGTATACCTGAACATTATTGTATTAAAATAAAATTTATTATAGATAAAAGTACTAATTGCAGGGCAATGAATTAAAATTTCCTTCAAATATACCTAAGACTACTGAGAGTGATAAGAAGTAAATGAGGCCTGATAGGGCGAGAGCGGATTAAACATAACCTAGAATTTAGGACACAGAAGACGCGGGAATCGAGTCAGCAGGTATTTATTGTTTGTTAGAGGAAAGTAGAGTTAAGTGTATCTTAGTTTAACCAGACCACTGAGCTGATTAACACCTCTTCTAGGGCTGGCCCGAAAGATTAGATTTATTTGACGTGGCTAAGAACCAATTGGTTACCTAGCAACGGGACCTACAGCTAATTGTGGAATCCGAACCACATTATAGCGAGAAATGAATTTCTATCACCAGAAATAAATTCCTCTTATTCTTCATTGGCCGGTCGGAGATTCGAACTCGCGGCCAACAGAGGGGTAGCTGAGAACGGAGCCCGCTCGCCCAACAAGGAAGCCTGAGAAAAGAGTAAATGAGAACAGTAAGTGGTAGGTTGAGGAAATCAGAAGTTTAGTGACGAAAAAAATAACTTTATACAAAGTGCAAAAGCATGACAAAAGGGAACATGATGTGCAGCTATAGGAGTCTATGGATATTCTAAGCAAGAAGAAAGTGAGAGAAAAAGGAAAGCAGAGAATTAAAGCAGAGAATAAGAAGTTATTCAACAGTGAGGTAAAGACAGAGAGGAAAGTTAATGAAAAAAGATTAACCTCAGGATAAAAGACTCAAATGAATGTGGTCTTGGGTCAACTGAGTAACAATATTGAACATTTGTTCGAAATGGGAGTTAGAAGGGAGACAGAGTTGAATAATGCATGAATAGAAGTGATGGGGAATGTTGGAGAATTCTCGTAGAAATTAGTATTTTGCCAGTGGAGAGGTAAATTAAGATGTAAAAAAAAAAGTAAAGCGCTGGGAGTTGCCTATCAATTATCGATACCAAAAAGCATTCGACTTGGATTGCGTTAACTTTTTTATCAGAGCAATTTATCAGTGTGATGAATTTCTAAATACTAACGGATAGACCTATCATTATCAGGGAGCGTGTATGTATGTATGTATGTATGTATGTATGTATGTATGTATGTATGTATATATATATATATATATACATATATTATATATATATATATATATACACATATATATATTTATACATAATATATATATATATATATATATATATATATATATATATATATATATGTATATATATATGTATATGTGTATGCATACACGCTCACTAGTAATATTAGGTTTATCAGTAGGTATTTAGAAATTCATCTCTTGGATAAATTGCTCTGATAAAAACGCCACCATAATCCAATTATAAGAGTCGAATGCTTTTGGTGGAGATAATTATTGGGGAAGATAAACATCAGCACTGAATATGTATAAAATTAAATTCCAAAGTAATGATTAAAAATCTCATAGCGGAATTATTTATGTCATTCAGTATCAAAGTCACAAAGACCCCATTCATTTGATGAATGAGATAAAATAATTCACACACACATACATAGTCCTGTACGTTGTGTGTGTATAATTGAATCATGAAAATATGGAACTTGATGAATATATAAATAAAAACAAAATCCACAAAGGAAAGAGAAACAATGGAGTGCTGCAAGGCCTTTCGACTTATTGTCCTTTACTTAGTGGTCTGCTAAATAAAGGACTGTAAGTCGAAAGGCCTTGCAGCACCCCATTGTTTCTCTTTCCTTCGTGGATTTTGTCTTTATTTTATATATATATATATATATATATATATATATATATATATATATATATGTGTGTGTGTGTGTGTGTGTGTGTGTGTGTGTATATATTAGCCTCCAGCAGCTAATATTGGGTACCATTTCTAATATTATTCTAGAGAACAATGAGCATTAAATAAACAAATTAAACAATTTACAGATTAATAGCAATTTTAGTTTATGAGTTTTGATGTAGCATCATTAATACTAAGTACCTATAGATAATTTTTTAGAGTTCTTATATGATACCTTAAACACTAAAGAGATAGATATGCCATGCTCTAAGGAAGCCTCAAAAGAAGTGATTAAAATTCGTTCAATAGAATGTAAATTAAAATTCAACAGAATATATTGCTCTCAAAATTTGGTTATGTCTGTGGGAAGTCCGTTAACTCCAGTGTTAGGCAATACGTATGTGGAATTGAGAGCTGAATACTAAGGAAAATCATTCCAAGCAAAGTGATATGGTTTAGTTATGTTGACGATATATGTAATACATATTTGGCCAGGGAACGAAAACCTAAATACTTGTTTTGGTAAATGAAATAAATGGATGGTATCGACAAAATACGCTATGAAAATGGAAAATGATTGTAGTTTAGCCTTTTCCCTATTGCCTAATGAATAGAAGTAATAACGGGTCCGAATTTAGTGTATATAGAAACCTACCAGTATTTCTAACTGTGTACATTTTCATTTTGGACACAGAAACAAAGTATAAACAAAATCGCATACATGCTTTTAAGAGCGTTACATGTGTAGCCCTGACTATGTTGATAATGAAATAGATTGAAATAGGATTACAGTCCAGAAGCTGACGCATCCTGAAATTGTGTTAGGCAATACATTAAGAACGATAACAGGATTTTTTTATATCAACAACAACAGGATTTTTTATAACAACAACAACAGAGAACCATAACAAAAAAGCCTGCTTGTACTACAATACTATATATCAGAAACAATTCCAGACATGTTCCAGATTTCTTTTACAAGGTTAGAGGTAAACTGTGTTTTAAGAACCATAATACAATAAAAAAAGATTTATATATTATTCATCCGACAAGAACAGGAAATGTGTATATCGGATCTCATGTAAGTCTTGTGACAAATTTCTTATTCCTCAAAAAGATCATTTATCAGAAAAAAAAGCAGTAGAACATCATGAAAAATATACGGTATGCTGAGGATATCAGCAGTTCTCGTTCAATTTTGATAAAACAATAATGTTATCAACTCGACAGGTAATAGAAACCTGGTAATCCTAATAATATCTTGCAAAGAAATATAACTGAATTCAGTTTCATAAAGGAAATAGCGTTTCCTTCGCTCTCTCTCTCTCTCTCTCTCTCTCTCTCTCTCTCTCTCTCTCTCTCTCTCTCTCTCTCTCTCTCTTTCTGGTGCTTTTTAGGATTAACAGTTCCTTTTTGTCGAACCTGAAATAAATTATGTCTAATTATTATATATTATTAAACAATTTCCACTATCAAGTTGTTCAGGTAAGTCATCCAAAATCCCAGAATTTTCTTTGACAAAATATAGTTTCTAATATCATAACGTTCAGCATTTCTCATGTGGAGAACTTCGTTATCTATACAAAACAAAACACTTTTGAAGTTCATTCTTACCTGAAGAGCAACAAGGGCTTAGAAATGACTGACAAATTTCTACACATAGACTATATGTCAAACCGTACCGGAGAAAATAAAAAGAAAATAATTTTTATTGCATAATGCCCTACAATGATGTATGGAAAGACTCCGGACGACTTTATGACTCATATATCATGAAGCTTTTGTGCTCTTATGTCACTAATGCTTTAGAGGTTTTAGTGGGAACGTGGATTTTACATAAAATGTCATGTAAGGGTTAGGGATTTTTGCCCAAACGTAGTGGTAACTTTGAGCAGTCTGCACACACACTCACAGACGCAATATCACAGACACCAAGTCATACGCACTTGCACAACACCAGTGTGTATACACACACAAATGTATGCATACATGCATATACATACTGTACATATATATATATATACATATATATATATATATATATATATATATATATATATATATATATATATATATATATATATATATATATATATAAATATTTATATATATATATATATATATACATATATATATTTAAATATTTATAAATATACATATATATAATATATATATATATATATATATATATATATATATATATATATATATATATATATATATTTGTGTGTGTGTCTGGAACACGTGTGTGTGTCTGGTATGCAAGTATGTAAAGTTTTTCTTTTATTAATCATTTCGGTTTTAAAACTTTTTGTTTTCTTTGGATTCCAGTAGTGCTTTCCTACCTTTGGTGATAAGTAAGGTCAGCAGAGACATCGCAAATAAGATTTTATTGATATGTAACCATAAAAGTAGGTAAGTTCATTTTAAAACCTCATTTCCGATTAGCTCAGAATCTAGATCAATGAAATTCTCATCTACAAGTATGCGCTTTCTCTCTCTCTCTCTCTCTCTCTCTCTCTCTCTCTCTCTCTCTCTCTCTCTCTCTCTCTCCATCTTTATCTAGTTCGTTTTCTCATCCCCTGTTGGTTATGATTTTCTTCCTATTTTTCTTTCTGTCTACGTGCATATATCACGTCCGCAAAGTAATAAGCGATTTTTGCAGGGCAACAGAAACAGCCTTTGTAACTGAAAGGAAATGAAACCCTAACTAACTGAACAATTTATGTTGGCCATTACAAGTTGTTGAAATTTAGGTCTTCGTTTGTTTCCACAATTTGTTGGGGAAATGGACCCTTGGTTTCTTTGATAATGAAGATTATCTCGAGAAAACTGTTGCAATATAATCAACTTATCTGTGATTATATTTCGTTACTGAACATGCAATTTATATGAACCATTGAACGGGATGACATCACCTTCCTTCTTTCTTTAAATAAACCTTGTGAAAGGAGGGAATAGCAAATAAGACCGATACTTGTGAAATACAGGAGACGTCAGTTTAAAGCAGGAATGAATATGCTCCTCTCTTAAGCATTTGGAGGTCAGAAGATTCCTCAGCTGCACGAGGCAAACTATTCCACATTTTAGTTTTAGCTAAGATAAAACTCTTAGTTAAATGAGTAGTATTAAACCTGACAAGCTGCTTGCAGCAGCAGCCTGCTTAGTTTTGTGGATAAAAACAGCTACTGTAGGTCAGGTAAATAAGAGTACAGCGGATGTTTGTCACGTAGTACCTTTTATGGAGCAAACATAATGAACTCACTTTACGTCAAGGCTGCAAGTCAACATTAAGGGTTGGTCAGACAACTTGACTGATGACATAACCCTATCCTAGAGTTTGAGATGAGAGTCGGCACCGCAAGACACACTGGATAACAGTACTTCAAACAAGGAAGAAGACACTTAGCTATAATAGCTTTTTCCCGAAACATTCTAAAACATTTCCGCAAGATACCAACTTTTTGAGAAACCGAGGACGCTGTAGTACGTATATGCTTCTCAAAAGTCAATTTCTCATGAAAATTTACACCTAAAATCTTAAGAGTCACTGATACTCAAAACCTTACCATTTAAATGGAAATCAGGATTCAACTTTAAAAATGTCGTGGCTCGACTAACTGCCATACTTTGAATTTTAGAAGGGTTAAGATTTATGCCCCAAAGACTTCTCCACGCATAAATACGTTCCAAGGGTTCTGCAGCCACAGACCTACGGCACGAAGAAGGAACACCAGCTAGACGATTGGCATCATCGGTACATGAAATCAGTTTATTCTGCAGACCTTGCCACATGTCACAAGCATAGATGAGAAACAGCAAAGGTCAAAGAATACTACCTTGAGGAACATCTGAAATGACATTGCTACAGCTGTTATATTGGGCATCAACACAGACCCTTCAGGTTCTGTCAATCAATCCTCTCTCTCTCTCTCTCTCTCTCTCTCTCTCTCTCTCTCTCTCTCTCTCTCTCTCTCTCTCTGTGTGTGTGTGTGTGTGTGTGTGTGTCAAAACAATATCTGTTGCACCACTGAAAAATAAATTTGCAACAAACATCAGTTCTAGGTCAACGAAGTTTTTTCCTTTCACTCTCAAACTTTCACATAGCTACTTCGTTTCAGAGACCTGATCCACTTACCGCCTCTTTGTCAGTATCCACAGTGTTCTTTCCCTTTTAATCTATGTGTTCTCATTCTAATTGTTTCAGTTTTAAACACTCCAGTTAGCAAAGCATTTCATACAAATTTATACCCCCGGAGCTTTTACACGTCCTACTATCACGTATTTTCCTGTACAAAGGAGCAGTTATTTCAGTTACCCTCTTCTTCAGAAACTTTCGTTCTTATAAGCATACCTTACGCTGTTATTTCTTCAACACAGTACCACTGCACATCACTTGCAATCACAATGTCTGCCACTTTTCCATTCATCAGCATATATAATTGATTTGTTTACATCCACGGCGCTCATTTCTAATAGCAATGCCAAATTTTTGTCCTTTCAGCGTTTCATCATTCAGAGTTATCGGACTTTTTTTGCTCTAAATTTAGCAAATTTGGTAAAAAATATATATTCTCCATAACACGAGTCTTTATTATCTAATGACTCTTTACCTCCATTTGGGTAATTTGACTTCAACCCTTTTGTCTAAGAACCCATAACATAGCATTTATTTCCTTCAAGCACCGCTTCTTATTCACCCTGCGATACTTCTTGCATGATGCCAACTTCGGCTCTGCAAAATCACTTCAAACAATTATATATTTTTTTCTATTTAAACCTCATCTTTTTATTGTCCAACTATGTGCTTCTCTTATTCCTCCTCTCATGACACGGTGGTCCTGTTTCTGAATCTTGCGTACTCCTCAGAAACGCCTTTTGTATTCTTAATTAAACATGCAAAAGAAGTTTTCCATTAGTCTCCATTTTTTATGATTCTTAATACTCATGATTTCATATATATATAAATTATATATATATATATATATATATATATATATATATATATATATATATATATATATATATATAGTGTATTTTTTGTGTCCGTAAGAAAGATTGTGTATAAATTCAAAGGATTATTTGAGTATCTGCGCACGACTCTCTTCACTTTGCTGTTGCGATTGATATTGACTTTATGTAAGTGCGTACATGTTCATGCTGGTCTCCTTATCTGGTTGACTCACTAGAGAGAGAGAGAGAGAGAGAGACAGAGAGACAGAGAGAGAGAGAGAGAGAGAGAAAGGAGGGGGGGTTCTGGGGTAAGGGTTGAGGGCGGAGACCGGGAATGCCTAGATCTTTCCGCTCGGAGATACGGCTTACTCATAAACCTCACAGTAAAGCTAAGAAAAAGGGAACCGGGATACTGGGTGCCTTCCCTATTATCCCTCCCCTCCCCCCCTAAAAAAAAAAGAAAGAAGAGGAAACATTCCATGCTACGAATGACCTGAAAGACGCAGGGTTAATTTAGGTAAGAGGTCGGTGAATGTCTTTGGTTGATATATGAAGATATGGCGTCGCTTGTCTTTTTCACTGGAAGGGAGAGGAAGGCTTTTCCAGGCCTGTACAGGCTAATGTTTATTTATACTGCAGCAGAGGCAGGAGAGAGAGAGAGACTGCTCCGACCTGCAGAAGAGGCAAGGTGGCACTTGGGGAAATTTACTCTTTTGCAAGAGGACAATTTGATAATGTCTCTCTTTTTGTCTTCTCTCTCTCGTCCTTTGCCAGCTTGTTCGTATGCAGGTGGATTTCTCGAGCAAAGTGGAGTCTGAGACGTGTATTGCCTTGTTTTTCATTTGTCCGAGTTTTCTTTTGTGCGCGCGTGTGTTCCTTTTTCTTTATTCGCTAGTTGTATATGTTAACAAGGTACGGACTCTCCACTAATCGAAGTTGTTGTTTTTTTTTTTTTCACAACATCTGTGCCGTTTGATCACCGGAGTTAGGTATCGCTGAATCTATTTACAACTTGGATATGGGGCTACCAAGGAGGTACACAACATTGGCGCATAAGCCCCTGCGTCCTACATTGGCAGTGAACGGAGCAAGCAGTACAATCACAAAAAATTGCTTGCTGAAAACCTAAAAGGAAACATATATATATATATATATATATATATATATATATATATATATATATATATATATATATATATATATATATATATATATATATATATATTTATATATGCAGTACATGCATGTATATGAAATTTCAACTTTTGACATGGATCTAGGACTTCACCATGCTTTCCTTTGTTTTCCAAGTAACCAGCCATGAAGTTGTATTCATCAATCAAATTAAGATTTTTCAGATTTCCAAGGAACATAAAAGTGCAAACCAGCACTGAGTTTTAATTAACACTCTTACCTTAATTTACACTTGCTGTTGATTCTTGAAGACTTGATTCAAACACTTATTTCTGTCATAAGATTAATCATTATGAATTTTTAAGAGATTTGTTTTTGACAAGACAACACTTAGTGATTATATTTATCTAAAATTTTACTATGATTAAGTGACAGTATAAACAGCATGTTTTCTTAGGTAGAATTTAACTATATGTTGACAACTATATACAGATAAAACCGTAGGGGGTGTGGTGAGAGACAGACCATTGTAATTCGTTTTCAAAGGGAATTTATGGGATTGGTTTTGGGGGCGCAAAGAGGGCGTAACGTCTTGTAAAACAGAGGTGGTATTTTTTTTTCTAATTCACCTCCATAACAGATCATCGATAGCATGATTGCTTGCAATGCAAAGGTGCAGCCAACGCTGTTGTTTCAGTAATAAACTTCTTTCTTGAGGACGACGATGCAGCTCTACAGTGGGCAAGAAATATCCCACTATCTTTCTTCTATAATAATAAAACCCGAGTGGATCTTTCTGGTTTGTCCGCCCCGGGTTGGGCGGGGTAGGTAGGGGATCGGGAGGGTAAGGGAGACATGACACATCCACCCTCCTCCCGCAAACCTGTTTGTCCTCCCCGGGTGGGGGCGGGATCGGTAGGGGATCGGGAAGGTAAGGGAGACATGATACATCCACCCTCCTCCTGCAAACCTGTTTGTCGTCCCCGGGTGCGGGCAGGATAGGTAGGGGATCGAGAGGGTAGGGGAGACATGACGGGCAGCGCCGGGTTCCAGCACTTCGTAATGTGCGCCTTCACGCTCGTATTTAAATAATTCATACTTGGTCTTGCATGACTAAAGAAGGACGCACTTTTCCGGGTGACAATAGTGTGATGATCAACAGAATGACAGTGATGTGATCGTTGCTATCTATAAGCGTCCTTCATTTTAATTTGGTGGCTGGAAACAAAATGTTACCAGCGCACAAAGCTGAAATCTATTCCTTAAGATCCCGCACGGCATGAGTCGGCCGTCACTTTTAAAGATTTTACGTATGAAAAAAATGTTTATTCAACATGCAGGAGGGAAAAGTACCAATTTACCACTTTCACTACCTTTTCCTCTCCGTTTGTGAGTATTCTTCTTTTCTTCATTTTGTTGAAATTAAAAGCCAGAAGCTGCACGGTGTTATATAGTTATATAGTTATTCAAAACAAAATAACGTTCTACAGTATATAGGTATCCCATACTTCATTAACCCATCTCAAACACTAACATTTAGAGAAAAGCGGTGAAAACGTATAAAAATTATTTTAATTTGAGTTTCACAGAAGACCTTCAGGCAGTAATAGTAATCAGTCACTTAAAACGACATTTTCTTCAGTACGAAATGCTCCAGCTCGTTCGACTAAGAGCGATGATATTATAAAGGACAACATTCCGTCATTTCCTTAAAAGGAAAATAGATGGATTCTCATCCTTGGACAATACATATCGAAAGCTAGACTCAAGCAACCAGGTAAACCAAATTCATTAGAGTAGGTCGAAGTTTATTAGCATAAACCCAGTACAACAGAGGACCCTGGTCTCCCAAAGCTCGCAACGCCAAGGCCGTCTTGGACCCCGTTGACCAAGAAATTTGTTTATTGACCTGGAAGTAGTTTGCCAGTTATAGTGATCAGTTTAATGTTAGAATTCTCACTACTCTGAAGTTGCAGGATGCTTTTATCAAGGAAACAAAAGAGGAAGGAAGGTTTTTGTCAGCAATTTCAGCAAGTTGTTAGCGATTATGATGGTAACCTTTCTTCTTATTTTCTTATTTATGTAGAATTGTTTTCGTTTTTCATTGTGTGCTCTCTTCTTTAATAAGATATGGCTGCATTCCCTCTCATCAGGTGCAACGTTTCACAGCGTTCTTGAGGAACCTCCTTAAGCAATATTTTTCACTTTACTTACCCCTGTGCTGTAGATGTATCTCTAATAAATAATTAATGATTGTAACATTTTTACTTATTTGTAGAGTTGAATAATTGATGAGAAATCCTAGAATCAGTTACCAGTAACTTTCGGAATAATTCATAAGTAGTTCGTAGAATAAATTATAATGTATCCCAAAAATAATTAATGAGGCCTACCAAACTCCTCAAGCCCTCCGATAACAGACTTTCCAGACATATGATAGAAATAACCAAAAATAAGCATATTTACTATGAAACATATACTAACAGTATATAAAAAGGCTTATTTTAGTAATATCTTCTTTGATCAAGCATGGGAGAGTTGATTGTATAAATTAAAAATAAAAGGGGGAGGATTACGGAGAAGTATCTGTTTAATTAACGTTTAAGCAGAGTTGCTTATGTACATTGCCCTAATCACCTTCTCCGCATTTCTTCATTACTTTATCTTTTTTGTGTAAACATCTGAATACTTAGAACACTGGTTGCTTAGAACTGTTGTAGGAATGATGGGCTTCACTAAGGGTGAAAAATTGGGCCACAGATATATCTCCTATACTAAGTATAGACTAGTCTTTTGTATATATTAATAACGTCCTACAAAAGGTCCTTGATGTAATTAATCAAACACCAAAACAAACGCATATATATACCTGCATATATATATATATATATATATATATATATATATATATATAATATTATATATATATATATATATATATATATATATATATATATATATATATATATATATATACACACACACATACATATATATATATATATATATATATATATATATATATATATATATATAATATTATATATATATATATATATATATATATATATATATATTTATCTATATATATTTTTATATATATATATATTTATATAAATTGTAATGACCTAAATTTAGATTTATCTATTTTCATTTTATGGTTTGTTGGAGATTTTTCAAAACTGAGAGACAATATTGAAAGGAAATTTATTTAATTTTTTGAATGCTTGAAATAAAAACGTTTCGAGCTAAGGCTGGCTGGAAAAATCAAGCTTAAATTATAAGAATTCATATTAGCTCTAACTTACATATATCAGCTGACCCTCATTTCCTCTTAGGTTTCGAGGCTTTGAGCTCAACTCGTCCCCCCAAAAATATGTTAGGAAAAAAAAGTATTGAAATTTCAAGGACCATTTGAAACACAGATTTTGTGAATGCATGAAATAAACTATACGTTTCAGCGTGTAAAGTGAAAAATTTTAAACTGGATCACCATAGTAATGACTGCTTTATTTCTCGATGGAGAAATTGATTAGGCATTACCCTCTGAATTCTGAGTGTGCTCAGTAGCTATTTTTTGCCAGGGCTTCCTAACGTACCAGCCTAATGTAAGTTTACCCAAGTTACCGATCCACCAGCAACCTTTTCCTTTAAGATTTCAAGAGTGAAAATGATGGAACAGTGCCCCAAAATCTTGGGGTCCCTCAAAAAGCCAGAGGGGTTCAAGAGATAATAGTTGCATCAGCCCCGCCACACATACCTAGTTAATGTGGTCATTTGGCTCACGTGTTATATATGTATGTATATATATATATATATATATATATATATATATATATATATATATATATATATATATATATATATATATATATATATATATATATTTTATTATACATATATTTTTTTTTATTGTAATAGCCACAATGCCCTCTTAACTCTCGAGTTCTTCATACTTTTTTGGATACGATTGTCACTACAACACCTTAAATCCAAATGCGAGAAAGATGAAGTAATTCTGATGTCAGAATTATTTCATATTTCTCCCAGAAAGTGTGAAGAATTCGAGAAGATAAGATGGCAATATGGCTTTTACAATTACATTTGTATCCGGTAAAAAGTGACCGATAGATTCTTTATATACTTATACATATGTATACGCATGCGTGTGAGTAAATTACTGACTGACGTCGGGATCGAACACCGGTCTCTCAGTTGAAAGGCCAGGGCGCTGCCAATTGACCAACACAGGTCATAAAAGAAGCTGGAACCTAGGTACTTCTGTACCTGAGATTTTTCCAGTCCAGGTTGCTTCCTAACATACCAACTAATTTTACCCAATTTACCGATCCACCAGCGAGTCAATTGGTATCATTTCATTCGAATTACCCCTTCAGCGTGAAAATGATGGAACTAATGATCAAACAGCATGTGTTTCACAGAAATTAATTTCTGGCGCACACCGGTCCCTCAAATGTAAGGCCAGGGAACAGGGTTCGAGGTACTTAGGTTCCAACTTTTTTTTGATGTCCTGTGTGGGTCAAATGGTAATGCCCCGGCCTCTCAGTTGAAAGACCGGCGTTTGATCCGGATGTGAGTCAAATTTATTTCTGTGAAACATGCGCTCACGTGTTCATTAGTTCCATATATATATATATATATATATATATATATATATATATATATATATATATATACATACACACACACATTTATGTGTATGTATACATGATGTATCTACTATATGTATGCTTGTGAAGTACACCACTCATACGCAAAGATTAACAGAACTGTGTGTTTGCTCTGAGCAACTACAAAACGGCAAAAGTACAACCACTTGATTTTCAAGACAAATTCTTACTAACTCAAAAGCAGTACGACGAAATTCCTTAAAATACTCGAACCTCTCATAACATCGTCCTCTCCTTCACCCTAAGCAGAGAGGAACAACGCAAACGTGAGCGCGAATGTTATAATGTCCCTGACATGTTATTCCTAAGAAATTATTCTCCATAAATCAGGAGCGCCTTGTGAAGGGGCCTGATAATCCCCTCGCAGCCCTCCATTAAATCCTGCCCCTGCACGGTTGGATTACACAGGATTTTGCAGGAGACGAAGGGCCAAACAGGACACATTAGGTATTGTACATTATGAATGTTACGCCTTTGTCAAAAAGATTTAGGATAAGCATTCAGATGATTATTTAGCTATTTGCAAAAATAAGTTCATTCGTAATTATGAGAGTTTAGAATATAGAATGATTAACATTATAACGTTTCTCATGGAAATGCCAATAAACTGATTTTATTTTTTCTTTATTAATGTTAATAGTATTCGTAGCACTGGCCGTTACTGTCACGTGTGGTTCTTTTTAGATTCTGTTGATTTATCATTTTAAAATTGAATTTCATTATTAATATTAATAGTATTAGTAGCAATAGTCGTTACTATCACGTGTGGTTCTTTTCAGATTCTGTTGATTTGATCATTTTAAAACTGAATTTCATAACAATGACTCCACACAAGTCCAGGCAGCAGCGAGGGCTTTCAGTATGTGATAAATGAGGACGCCCAACCCTTCCCCGGACTAAACAAATACAATTTGGTTAGCTTTGCTGATGGGAAGACCAGCAGTATAGCGAATATGTTATTCCAGTGCGATTATTACTGTCATTACTGAAGTGATTTCTTCTCTTATTCATCATGGAGAATGATTTATGATCCGACAGCCAAGAGTCGGACGTGATATTTATCAGATGTTCTTTTTCAGAGAGAGAGAGAGAGAGAGAGAGAGAGAGAGAGAGAGAACGGATGTGAAGTTGAAAGAAACATTATCGTCAGATAGGGGCAAAGTTCACCCATTGTTGATACTGGGTCAAGTTACCCGGAAGTACTGTCAGGTCTGTGTTTGTGGATGAGGCGGGAGATAACAAACTTATGCACAAACCAACAAACACTCGCAGCCATTCATAACAGAAGCCCACTCATTCCCCTAACACACATACGCACGCACAGCATAATCCTTCTCTTTGTGAAAAAGCTGCTCTAGTTTCTCTCTCTCTCTCTCTCTCTCTCTCTCTCTCTCTCTCTCTCTCTCTTAAAAATTATTTCGTTTATTTCTCTCAGTAAAAAATTTAACATCTTTGCACTCTCTCTCTCTCTCTCTCTCTCTCTCTCTCTCTCTCTTAAAAATTATTTTGTCTATTTCTCTCAGCATAATGTATTTTAACATCTTTCTCTCTCTCTCTCTCTCTCTCTCTCTCTCTCTCTCTCTCTCTCTCTCTCTCTCTCTCTCTTAAAAATTCTGTCTATTTCAGCCAAAAAAATTATTTTGTCTATTTCTCTCAGCATAATGCTATTTTACATTTCTCTCTCTCTCTCTCTCTCTCTCTCTCTCTCTCTCTCTCTCTCTCTCTCTCTCTCTCTCTCTCTTAAAACTTTATTTCGTCTATTTCAGCCAGCAAAAAACATATCTCTCTCTCTTTTATCTTTCCCTCTCTC